>NW_009917793.1:30615-61766 GCF_000696875.1 Nestor notabilis | reverse complement strand
GATATATAAATATTTTTAATTTTTTTCTAATTTCTGTTGGATTTCTAATTCCTTTATGTCTTAGAGATAATTTATTAAGAAAATTTCATGTAGAAAGTTGTTTTCTGAAATTAATTATTACCCAGTTTGGAAACAAAAGCCCTGAAGAAACCCAAGGTTAGCAACAACTTTATTATGACCCTGGAAAGACTAAGGCTGCAGTTATCTCACCAGCATACTCCATGCTGGTTGCATATATTTATAAAAGACACCAATGAGTCATATGTAAACATTTTGATTATAAAGATTTTCTTCTTTTTCCCACAGACTTGCTGCTTTCAAACAGCTGCATCCCATTCCTGGGCTCAGCCGAGGGGCTTGATTTTCAAACCCTGCTGCTAGATGAGGAGAGGGGCCGGCTGCTGATCGGGGCTAAAGACCACATCTTCCTGCTCAACTTGGTTGATTTAAACAAAAATGTAAAGAAGGTCAGTTTATTTTCCACAGAGTTCATCTCATAAGTTCAGTTTTGTTGCTTTTTCTCTCTTTTTTTTTTTCCCTTCACTAACAGATTCATTGTACAGTGCCGTGTACCAGGATTTGATAATCTCACCTACCATAGTTATACAGATTATCTTTAAGCAATTGACTTTGTCACATTAGATGATCTCCTGTGAGACTGATGTCCTGCAAGAGGTCACCTACCTGGGGGATCCCTGCAGTGTGTGAAAGTAGCATCAAAATATCAGCAAACAGACAAAAATGCAGCTGAGTGTTTGCTTCTTTATTTCTCTGTTTATGGTTACCCTCCTCAAACAAAAGCGTTTGAAAGAAGATAACTGAAGACAGCTCTTTGCTTGCTTCTTGGCATCACTGGGATTACTTTACTGTGGTATTTAACAGAGCAGAGGCAATTTGAATGGTTTAAATTATAGTAAAAATGTTAGTGGCAATTTTAATATTAACTTTTTTATTAATAGCTAGAATTACTAGTGATAGGAGAAGCTTCCACTGGGGTCTGCTTTATTCCCTTGCCCGTGCCCTATGACAATCCGTTAACTCCAGATAATAAGCTAGCAATTTAGCCTTCTGTATTTCTAGCAGGCATGATGAACTGGAGCTTTTGTAACCATAACTGACTGCTCTATGTAAAAACCAGATGCTGGTACAGGAACACACACGAAAACTGCTCTCCTGTTTGTTCCAAATAAGCTTCTTACTGAAGAAAATTTAAATTCTCAGCTGTGTTTGATATTTTTTTTAAGTAGCAGAAGGAGGTTTTAAATTACTGTGTTCTGCTGTCTGCTCTGAAGAGGTAACTGACCCTGGATTAATACAACTGCAGCACAGGGTCTTAGCAGGTGTGACAGGAGAATATTTTGCCCCACGTCTTTGAGCTGAACACTTGCTGTTGTTGTAAAGAAGGGATAAAGTACCAGGCTGAATATCTTATTTCTTATTTTGTCTTCTGCAATGCTCCATATGCTGCTTCCGGGAAATTTGTTCCCTGGGATGCTTTATCAAACACTTACCTCGCATCAGCCACCTCAATAGTTTGCTCAAAACCCAAAACCTCCTCAGGATGTTGCATTAATAACAGCATTATTCATATTGCAGATTTTCAGACTACAGATTGATTTCTGGCATAGGCTTTCTGTAGGAAACAAATTTTGTGAGTGTGTGTGAAAAGCAGTTTCCTGTTTCTGTGGGATGCTGGTTACCTCCTGAGAGATGCTGAGTGCTGTCACATCCTGTTATATTAAGCAGGACTTGATAGGTTTAGAGATTCCTGGAGGTGGCAGTACCCTCTGTGATACACCCCTCTGTCCAAGCTGGTAACATTTTTCCTTTAGCCAAACCACCACTGATCATTATGGACGTTGTGTTTTCCAAGAAGAGCAGAACACAGGCTGAGCCAGGAGAATTAGATAGTGGCAATCAGACAGTGCCATTTAATATAGATATTGTAGAGCAAAAGCTGACTTTACATTGAAATGAAAGCTTGCCTTTGGTAAGCTGAATGGAGAATGTATGCCTACATATTTGTGGTAACCTGAAAGAAGGGAATAAAATCCATAACCAGTAGCATAGCTGTACTAAAGAAATGATTGTCCGCAGGTCAAAATGATTCTGCCTCTTAGTTTAACCATTCAGCTCATCTTTAACTTTTCAGACAAAACGCTAAGAAAAAAGTGTATTTAAATAGCTAAAACTGATTGAAAAGCTCTGCAAAGCATCCTGGTGTGCTGATTCCCAAGATCTCCATGAACATTTAGCAACTTAAGAAACTTATCCTCTCAGTTAAATGCCAGATAGCATAAGTTAATACCACACGAACATTTCTCTTTGTTTGCTCTGTGCTGTGCTAGTAGAAACTTGTCTGTGGAGGGAAGAGATGAGATGAAGGAGGTTGCATATAAATCTCAGTCACTGACGAGGTTTCAATGCTAAAGGATACTCTCCAGTAGCAGGGAAGTGTCAGAAAGTAGTGTTTGCCGGCACTGTGTTTAGACTGACCGTGGTTTGGGTTGGCGCTGGGCCAGGCGGCTCCCTTCCAGGCTTTCCTGGTGCGAGGAAACCACACATGTTGGGACTACAAGGATCTGAAGTGTGTCCTTTGTACTCCTCTGGAGTAAGAGTCGTCTGGAAAAGAAATCTGCTCATGCACAGCAACTAAAATGAGAAGTAATTGATTAGCATGTTAAATTTCTACCTATACGTGATGTGTTTAATGTCATTGAGGAAGGAGGGTTAAAAGAGAACAACTTGAGGGTGTAAGACAGGGACAAGAGCTTTGAAGTTAGAATACAGGCTTGTGCTTAGTTTGGGGGTTTCTTTCTTTAAAACAAAACTGAACATGAACAGTAGAATGCTCTATGCTGGGTAGGTTCAAATAACTTTATAAAAGGTCTCACTTTCAGATATTTGTTATGTTAGGAACTATAATACCTCAAAAAGCCAAGTCAGGATCCCCAGTCAGTTATTCTCTGAAAGTCCTCATCTGTGGATATAATTACTTGGCAAGATTATACTGGAGAGTCTGATGTTTTGAGACATTTCTGGAATAGTATTCAAAGAAACATCCGAAGCATTGTATCCTGCTCCCCTCTCTAATGTATACATACATATAATTTAATAACTTCCTTTTTACAACCTAATTATTTACCTAAATTAGTTAATTTAACTTACACATATTAAGTTATGGCTTTATTTCCTGGTATACTTTTCCTGATGAAATAAATCAATAGTTCTCCTGGAGTTCTAATTTCTAAAATCATTGTATTTTTTATTCAGTTTGTTTTGTAATTAGTTGAAACTTTCGTTAGCTGGCAGCTTGAAAAAATCCATCTAGTTTCCACTGCTTGCAAACCTTGTTATAAAAGAACAGTAAGTAGCATAGTATAATAGGAAAAATCTCCAGAATGGAAGACAAATGCAGAGAGCTAAAATGGTTGCACCCTACAAATATCTAAAGCTTAGTAAAGGATAATCATCCCTCTGTAGCAGGGATATAATTTCCTTGAAGCTGTCCTGAACAGAAGCCTTTAGCTCCTATTGCAGGAATAGAATTACCAAATATCATAGTCTTTTCTTGAAAGATCCTTAGATGCCTGACAAGCGTTGCAAGCTATTTGTAAACTGAAAGATTTATGGAGCAAAATAAAGATGTTCAGCAAAAGGAAGCAGAAAAGAGCCGCAACCTACATTGATCAGGGCATTGCAAATGTGGAAAATAAATCTGAAGACAGCTATGCCATAACCAGTAGAAGTGCAGTGTAAACTAAACATCTTTAATAGCATGAGGGGCTGAAAAGCTGGAGAAGAAATTCTATAGGAATCCTAAGCTCTGGGATTGTGCTGGAAAGATTACTTTGGTACATAGAATTTTCCTGTGAGTTTGCATAGTGCCTTTGTTATTTTACTCCTTAAACTAAATACAGAATGTTGTCAGCTGGGTAAACACTTAAGAAATAGCTGCAAAGAAATGGTGCACCTTTCTGCAGGTCCTGTGCTTGCTAACAGTGCACATGGGGTTATATGTTAGCACTATTATCACTGTGTAATCCACAGTGGGACCCACCCATCTCTGCAGGAATAGGAATGCTATCAAGGGCTGACAAGCTCTTGAAAAGCTGCCAACCTGCAGGAGCTGTCAGTGCTAGAAGACACAGCTACATGTGGGCCAAATAGATAAACATGTCAGAGCCCCAGTAGCAGCTTTGGGACAAGCTGTTTTCATCTGCCCCTCTGTGTATTGGCACAGGGTCACAAATTATCGTCGCTTGGAGCATCCTTGGTTTGTAGTTCCTACTATTTTTTGGCATTACCAGGTGCAGCTGCCTTGCGACATCCTTGAATGCCCTCTTGTATTGATTTTTATCTGTTTTCAGAGCAAAAACCACATATACATATATATATATATCAGCTGGGTAAATGCTTTTGAAATAGTTACAAAGAAATTTTGCACTTTTTTAACAGTACTTACTAACAGTTCAAGTGGGGTTTTATGTCAGCACTATTATCTGTGCAGGAAGGGGAATGTATATACAAATATATATGCATATTTATGTAAAACAGCACCCTTGACATAAAGGAATTGAATTTTACCTTCATTGCTCTGGGAAACCTCCTGTCAGTCTATGTAAGCATGGTCTCAATTAAGAATTAAGCAGGAATTTAGCCCCATACTGAAGGAAGCCTTTGGTTCTTGCCATCAAGGGATACATACAGAGTTTGAGATACTGCAGCCCTGAAACACAATAATAGCAAGATCGTTACCCCCTAAACAAATACGTGCTGCTTATTCTGTAAGTCAAAGGACTTAGCTTTCTGCCTATCAGCAAAGCTGTAGACTGTCTGAGGGTGAAACTTTCCTGACCTGTCAGAAGAAAAAGGCTTACCAGGAAATGTCATTGAAGGCCAAGAAGTCACACGGAAACCACTGGAGATACTGCAAGTGGGAGCATGAGAACTGGGAAAGTCTCAAATAAACCCAGTAGAACTGGAGGAGGCTGGTCATGAGTCCAGTCGGAATCACGTTGGTTTATTCTCTGTAAATAGAAAAAATTCTAAAAACTAAATGAAGTGAGGCTGAGATTTGTCAGGGGGGCATGATTTGACCCTCTGTGCATGGGGAATTATTTCCCAGGAGTAAATAAATACAGATGGCCCTAGTTTGAAGCACAGGGAACTGGACTGGGTTTTGCAGTTATAAGGATACTCATTTCCACCTATTTTACAATGTTTGCCTCCCAGAATTAATGGAAATAGATACCATCTTATCCATAATTTACAATAAAACTACTGGTTTTACTAGGTATCCATACAGTTTGGTGTCCTGTCCCCAAAATGTTTAGCAGTAGGCACCGAAAGAAGAGTGTGAAAGCAGCTGTAATGGTGCCTCAGGTTAAGGACTTCCAGAGACAGCGGTAATAACTTTGTGCTTGCTAGCCCTTGGAGCGCTCCTACTATTGAGCTATTTAACTCTTATTTGGAACCTCTGAAAACCTTTTGAAATCCATGAAATTATTTGACAGACTTAAATTTAGGCACCTGTGTAGACAAGGCGGAAGCTTTTCAACAGTGTTTACAGATTCAAAACAACAAACAGAGGCAAGACGTGAAGAAAGCAGAATGACAGCGATCCTAGGTGGAAGAGCATGTCTCTGTTATTTCCTATTGCATTGTTGCCATAAATTATGTTTCCATAAACATCCGCTGACATTTTTGTATTTTACCCATATGTTTAGTTATAAAGAATTGCCAGTATCCTGCTGTCTGAAAATATTTGCTCATATTTGCTTTGACTTTTTCAAAGGTAGTATTTGTCTTCAGTCTGAAGTGGTAAACGCGTCAGAAGCAATGCCATTTACCTTAAAAATCCCGGTGCACAATTTCCTTTCAGGAAAAACAGACAGTAGTCAGAAGTCCGCTGGTTTCATTGTGGAAAACGAAGTGTAAAAGCACTGAAGCCTTGCAAGATTTAATCCAGTGTAAATGAAATCAGCATCTTGTCTGTTCTCTTTAAGCTTTCACATATGTTCATAATGTACACATGAAAATGCACTTTTCCAAGAACCTGTAAGTACTGGAAGCATTGGCTACTTACTATTTTGTGTTGGAGAGTGGATCACAGTTGAAGAGACCAGTGGCATGTGGAGATCTTGCTTTGTCTCATGCAATATAAAAAGCCCATTTGGTTCTAATAAGTTTCATTCTAACAGCCACCTACCAAATTTAAGCTACTAAAATCTGTGAATCTGTCATCTAAATACACAACTGTTAATTCCCTCTGACTTCCAGTGCATTTTACTCGGTTTGACAGCACTATGAAAATAAAGAATGCACTTCCTGCAGTGTTGTAAATCACTCTGAAACAATCCTCCTATCCTCTCTTCTCCCTGCTCCCCATGTGATATCAGATTGTATCTTTCAGAGGTCCAAGTTATTGTTACTGTGAAATAATTTGAGTTGGAAATTCTAGTCAACTCTTTCTCTGGATATATATTTCAGGTATGGAAATTAGTACATCAGGTGTACGAATACCTGTTGAAAAAAGGAAGTTCTGTGGCAGATATAAAAGAGATATAACAATACATTCCTGGCTTTTAGGGATCTCTAAATGTTTCTGAGAGTTAGCTAAAGCATGATTAAAAAGCGTTAAGAAAGCTAGGTGTTAATACCTAGCTCTAAAGACAGCCTGGTTGGATTTCAAATACAGGGAGAAATTCAGATAAGGAACTTGGACGTATTTAGTTCCTTTGCTAGTGACTCTAAAATACTGAATTCCAGAGTACAGTAAGTATAGTGAGAGCCAGTTACAAGAACTGCTCTGGGTAACCTTCCTCTTAGGATTTGTATATGAGAACAATCTGTCCAGTTCCCCAAGTTGTGGACTTCCTAATACTACACACATGAATGCAACAGATGTGAGGTATTTAGAGAGCAACTGGTATGCATGCATGGTATGCTAAAATCAACTTATTTTCATAATTAAATTACTCTTTGTTTTCAGGGAAATAATGCTAAAAAAGCATTAAACTCTTTCCAGTGTTTGTTGGGAAATTCAATAAATTTCTAATGCTTGCAGTAATTTTCAGTGAAGTGACCTGGGGTCAGTATAGAGAAATGACAAATGTTCTAGTTCTCAGGCAGAAATCCATGAACACCCACTCATGGTATTGGGGTGTGACATTGATGATACTGTCTTATTGGATCACTGTCATATCTTTTCTCAGTGCTCCTTGATCTTACTGTTTTTCTTTGCTCTTCATTTTTCAGCTATGAATTATTAAGTTCTTCGGTTAAAAAAAAAATTACATTATTGTCATTTTACTGGTAGGAGAATTGAGACCTGACTGTCACATATAGTAGGACAATAGCAAAACTGGGATTAGACTGTCTCCTGGTTTACTTTAGTGTTTTTGGATTCATGTTGCTCTCTTTCCTGTACCCACTTTATGGTACCCACAGTTGGACTAAGTCATGAATCCTGTCTTATTTTTCCACACAGGGGAGTAGTTTCTTATGGAGGAGAAATTTCCAGGCGGTGTATGTTGCATATGCCAGTATTACAATGGGTTTACAGCTCTCTCTGGCTTTGTTCTTTGAAGCTGTAGTTGGGGCTGTCATATGGGGAATTCACTCGTACCAATGAGCTTAAGCTTCTGAATTATGGTCTACATGAGTCACAAAGCCTTAACAAGACATTCTGATGCCCAGGAAGCCATAATTTTATTGCATGCCTTCCCTCAAGCATCAATATAACAAATAGCTGGTACGTAGGATAGAACAAGGGAAGAAAGCAGGCTTTCTCTTCTTGCATCAAGCAGCTGGTTTAGGTCAGTGTATTTTCTCTAAGTGCCTCTAGCACCTCTTATTCCTTCAAAATAAGAAGCAAGTAATTCCTTTCTTCACAGGACTCAAATTCAGGGAGTAAGTGTTACGAGGCATGCTGATCACCTAATGTCCTTCACTCTAGATACTGACACATCCTGCTGGTGCTACATGTACCACTAAAGAAGTACTCTGGATTTTCTCGTACCAGAGACTGTACTGATAGAGAAGTGCTGGAGCACGTGTGCAGCATCAAGCACGTGAGAGGCTCCAGTGAAGCCCTCAGGGCTGCTGAAAGCCGTCGACCTCAATGGGACACTCAAGTGCTTGCTGCTGGCGTGAGTGTGACTATCCTGGGGACATGAAACTGGAAGGTGTCACACTGGTCAATTGGTCTCACTCCCTGCTATCACCAGCAACTACCTCATGTAGCAGTTATTCCTTTCATAACCTGATCCAAATCTGCTACAAGGGGCCTTATGGGAGACTTCACAGAACTTCTTCAGCTATGCTGTTTCTGTAGACCAGAACTTTGTTACTCTGATGTTTCATATTTATTGTTAAAAACTACAATCTATATTTATTTATGACCAGTTTATACCCATTTTCTCTGACTGTTTATAATTCTGGTCTTCAGAAAACTTTGATTCTTCCTACATAATATTACCAATCTTCATTTGTATTACTGATGCTTCCCACCTTTTTGTCACCTGCACATGTTGTTGCAGAGTGCTGGCTTTTGGCCAAAGCTCCTGAAGGTTAGATGAAATAGGATGAGCTCTGACAGTATTTCTCACCTTCATGAGTAACTTTCTGTTGCAAGTTCTTATCAAACCATTTTTTCTTGTAATATTCCTTGGTTTTGCCAGCTAAGAAAATCAGTTTCCATGAGGCAACTTGGTAAATACTTAGCAGGAGCCATGATGAAGAGAAGCTCTACCACATTAATGTAGTATGCAATTCAGCTGTGTTACTAAAGATAATACAATATTGGAGTGGAATAACAGCTCTTTCACAAGTTATATTGTCTTTTGTACAATACTGCATTTTCATAGGAAACTTGTTATTAATTCCCTAACTAAAAATTTATTTTGAAGCTTTGCAAACAGATGAAATAGGACCAATAGGCCTGAAATTCACTTAGATATGTAGTGTTCCTCCTCTTTAGTACTGTGACAATATATAGTATTTTCCACTCCTTTGGTGAAGTCCTGCATCATCTCAGACTTAGTAACTTCATTAGAAATTATTTTTGGGAAAGCTGTACTTTCATACAACAGTTTCTTTGGAATTAGAGTTCACTGTTTTATTCTTGAAGCATCACTTTTCCTAAGGATTTATGGTTTTAAATGTTACCCTAGAAACAAAGTTGGATAGAGAAGAATAGGCACAGAAAGATGAGGAAAATACTCGCTTGTAACTGGTAATATTAAGTCATGAAAGATGGCAGCTGAAATGGAGCTCTTACAAGTGAGTGCAGCTATTATTTATAGATACATATAATAATATATATAGTATCTGTGTACCAATTTATGTATGTGCATAATGTTATTTTAAAAAATATTTAGTTTTCCTTTTCCTTCCATATTTGGAGGGAAAAAAAAGTTACTTCTAGAAATTAGTCTGCTCGTGATCTGAAAAGGACCTTTGTGGTTTTTAAAGTATTGTTTTAATTAGAAAGCAATTTCCAGCTACCCTTTAAAGTGATACCTTATCTGTCCTATCCTTACGTATTAATTTTGTACTACTGGGAGGTTTTCTTTCACTCTGCTAGCAGAGAATTTATTAACTTGCATTTATTAGGATATTTTAATTTCTTTCCTGTTGCTAAATTTAAGAAAATATTTGTAGACTGATTTAAAAGTAATGGCAAGGTTGCTTTGTTTTTTTTTAATTGGGCTGTGAAGATAAAATTATGACAGTTGCCGACCTTTGGAATTTTGATACGGATATTTTGCAAGGAAAATAAACTGAAGATTAAGAGAAGAAAATAATCATATTTAAGTATATAGTTTACGTATTTCAATTAGTTGCATACTTGCCTTAAATTCAGTGACCCCACCTCCTATTCAAAGATTTCTCCAGATGTTTCAGGAACAGATGCAACCATGAAATATATACATAATTTGTGCTGTTTGTGACCTGAAATTATTGTAATTTTACATGTCAATGGTCTTGTCATCATGATTATGATGAAGGTTTTGAGTTTTGTTTGTTTATTTGCTTGTTTCCTTTATTTGAGATTTTACTTCTTGAGGAGTTCAGGAAAAAGACTGTAAAATAGGATGGTGCCATTGTGAATTCAGCATGTAAACTGAAAAAAAAACCCTAAACGACAAAAATCCTGACCAATTTGAAAGCATCAAACCATTCACCATCTCAAAGATTTTGATTATGCAAGAAAATATGGGAGCATCTAGTCTTAGTTTTTGCATGTTGTGAAACTAAATAACTCATCTGAATATATATACAACAATATGATACTAAGATTTTATTTCACCCCCTCAGGAAGGTCAATACAGATGTAAGTAAATAAGCTTATGCATGTGAAAGTTCAGTGAGACTATTTTAAATGTGTAAAGTTACTTGTGTGGCTGTGTTTGAGGGAACCAGACCTGTGGCACTGTTGCACAGCATGCGATGTAATAAAAAGTTGAATTTATGCTTCCTTGCTCAGCATAGTGGCTCATTATTTATTATGTAGTTTTCTTGACCTATTACAATTTGGAACTGACAGTTTCTTGGAACCTCTTATTTCTTATATGAAAAGCAAATAAATATCACTTTAAGTCCCCCACATATAATTGCAAATCAATTTTAAAGTTGGATCACTTGGCTTCACTTTTCATTGTCTAATGTGGCCTTGTATAATGTTAAACACTGAGGCTGTTGAGTAGCCAGAAAGTAAAACAACTGATATTTTTTTAAATAATCAACTGTGATCAATTATCATAGAAAAGGAAGTGTGTATAACTTAGCCTTGTTTGACAGACTCTGTTTCCCATGAAGGAATCTGTAGAACTATTAAGGGTAAAGTTGAATCCATCAATGTGGTATGCCTGGAAGCACATCTCTTCAAATGTAACTGGGCCTCCCAAAGCAAGGGTACTATTCTTCTGTGTAGCTGGCAAGGAGACCTGGGCATTTTCAAAAGCCTGCAGAGGGATATCTTGTCTGCCTAATTGCATACCTAAACTTTGGCTATAAATCTCCAAAACCCCTCAAAGACCTCTAGACTTCTCTGTTGCTCATAGAGGAATCTTGGGCAGAACTGGCCATAAGGTTTATATACAAAAGAACTGAAGATCAGATCTCTCAGCCAAATGTACTTTGGTAAGATCTATGATCTTATATTTCTCCAGTTGTTCCTCTTCATTATCTTTTTTCACCAGCCTCAGCTCTCCTTCTTAGCCCAGTGGCACTTGCATCAGACTACAAGTGTCAGTGCTATAGGTGAGACTTATCCCACTTTGCCCAGATAGAAACCAGATGAGTTCCCTGATGCTACTTCTAGATGCAGTGTTCCCAATGCTTTCCTCTGTACTTTCTGGCATTGTGCATTGGGTAATCCAGACACACTGGCACACCTGATTTCAAATTGTGGTTTTGTACCTGAATGCTCTCATGACATCATACTGAGAAAATGCTCTGGGAAAGTAAATTTATGCTCTGGTGCTGAGATGTTGTTATATTGCCTTATCTCTGACTTTAAGTAAATATTTCTGTAAAGAGTTAAGGTTTGAGCAACTTAAAATACATTATCTGTAATAAGAGCTCCTAATCAGAAAGGTAACTGTAAATTCACTTGAGAGGAAATTAATTTCCTTGTAGAAAGCAAATATATCCATTTTCACTGGGAAGAGAAGTGGAAGAATTCATGAAATAAAAAGACGGTTTCCATATTGAGAGGAATGCTGACTGTAGATGTGAGACAGTGATAAAGCTATTTGACACAGGGCACTCTTTTGCTTTCCTTATCAACATGGGACTGACCCTGCAAATGTGGCAAGCCACATGCTACGAAGTGCCAATAGCTGAGTGAGAGAGAGGGAATATTGCAACAGTTAGCTCCTCCTGCATGTGGTTGAGTTGTGCATTCTTCCCTGATCTTGATTTTTTCTAGTATGTATTATAGTAATAATTCTTTATTCCCATATATTTCACTATTTAAGATTTTCTGTGATTCTATGATGTGTGATCATCTCAGACTACTAGTAATCTGCATTCTGGATCCTGGGAGTTGAGGCAGTAACCAGTATTTGGTCAAAAATCTGTGTAATTTATTGTTGTTAGTCATGAGAAATGCCTATAGCTTTTCCTTGTCAAAATAAGAAGGAAAAAAATCCATTTTTAGCATGGTGATTCTAGAAGACATTAGCTTCTATGTTGTATTCAATAGAATAAACATATACTAATAATATCCAATTTTGACTGTTTAATTGAAATCAGTGAGCCAGAACTGGAGCTGTTCTTCATTGATATTTCTTCACTAACATCATTGGGGTTCCAGTAATTGATAGTAATTTGTTACCTGGCTCTACACCAAAACCTAGTTCATAGAATTTCGCAGTGCAGATGAAAGAACAAAGAGAAGTAGTTATAATATATGCTACCAATTATCTAAGGTACATGATCCTCTTCTAAACTTATGTCATTTTCTCCATAAACTCAGTTATGTTGATGGGTGACATTTTTAAATTGTGCATTATTGATTTAAGTCAAATGTACTTTTTGTTCTACAGATTTCCTGTAAGCTATCTTCAGTCTTCTGTACAAAACTTTTCATTTGAAAATTGGCAGTAACAGCTAAGTATTTCTTCGTAATAACTTTGCCAAGTTTACTGGACCAGATTAATCTCAAACGCAACTTGCCTTGTTTTGCCGTCAGTTTAATTTCAAGATGATTTGGCTCATGGTATCTTTGAGAAAAACACACGGTTCATAATGATGACAAGGTGTGCTAGCCAACTCAACCAAATGCTTTTAAAAAGTACATATAGCTAGTGAGGAAATGAATGAAGAACAGAGGTTTTGATTTAAAGCCTCTTCACTTTTTGTAATGGAACCCTGTATTTGAAGTCATATTGATTTTGAGACATGAAAATTCCTTCAACATGCATAAATTTGTTTTTTTCTGTTCATTCAAGGAAATACTTAAACTACATTCACAGGACAATTTGTACTATTCATAATCTTTGTCTCGTTTTAACTATCTTACAGATTTACTGGCCTGCAGCAAAAGAAAAGGTAGAATTATGCAAATTAGCTGGGAAAGATGCCCATGTAAGTATTACTGCTGAGAACATCTTATATCTGTGTATTTGTGTCTAAATGCACAAAATGGGTTAGTAAGCTGTGTGTACACTAATGAACTAGGTGTTTTAATTAATTTAAAAAAAATAGCTACACTTCTGTTTTTTTCTATAAATATTAATGTTTCAAGAAAAAATATTCAATATTGCAAGCAACTGTCTTGCTAAGCCATCCTTGTATGTAATAAATGCAGTTGAGAGATCATGGACTTTCCTCTGAAATATATCCCAGGCGATGCTCCCCTGAAATCCTTCCTTTCTCATCAAACTGCTTTTTTCTTGTGAATATCCTGAAGGTAACCTCATTATAATTCATTAATGAAACAGTGTAGCAGAGCAGAGTACAAATTAACTTAATTTGCAGACAGCTGCAGTTAAGGTTAAACCAAAATCTCAGACTCATTAGCTTTTCTCTGGAACCACAAACCATTAGTAAGTCTCTTTAGGAAGTGTATTTAAGATGTATTCATATATAGAATAAAACTTTCATATCTCTTTTACATACCACAGATCACATCATGTGTCTAGAGCCCACTGTAAAAGTAAACATTTCCTGGCTGCATAATAAAATTTATTTCTTTTCTCTCTACAAATCTTGTTGGATCTATCCAGCTTGTCTGTTACCAAGGTGGACCCCAGCTCAAAACACTCTCTCAGCTTGCAGCCTGAGGAATTTCAGCTTTTTATCCTAACTTATTGCTACCCTTATCTTTACAGCAGACAAAACCTAAACAACACCTCTGCTGAGCACTGGGAAAATTCTGGTACTGGTCTCTATGGAGGACTTGTGCTGATCTATTTTTATGCTAAGACAAAAGGAGAGGGAGCAGAGAGAGGAATGTTTGTTTTGGACATAGATAATAAATATATCCCTTTTGCTTCCTACACTGTCTCTGCAGCTTCCCTCTCACTTAGGTGTAGGGTGGTAACTTCAACATATGAATGGCTCTCATGTATTCCCTCCGAAGTACATTGTTCATATGTATATGCTTTTGTTTAATTTTGGGGAAGGCTGTAGCAAGCCAGCCCATGTAGCACCCTTGCAGCATGAAGCAGACCACTGTGCTACTTGCCAAAAAGGACCAAGCCCAGCTAGAGCCAGGATTGACCCAAGCATCCTGTAGGACTCAGAAATGCCTAAATAAAAGTGTCCAGTAGGATGTGGTTGGTGCAAAGAAAGTTCACTTAAACACAAAACATACCCTTGGAAGTATTCTGAAGCCCTTCAGCTCACCACAATTATTTCTATCGTGTAATCTTTGGTGTTAAAGCTTGTGCAGAAGTCTGAATTAGGAGCAAAGACAGGAGGATTGGTAGCCAGACTAATGCAGTGGCTCTCCGACCTCTGCTTAGATGCTGACAGGGGTTGTTTGTTACAACACAGGCTGAGCAGATATTATCCACACTGGCCTGTAACCACATTGCTTCACATTGCATACAATGTAAGCATTATAGCAGAATTCGGCTTGCAAGTCTGATTGATGAACTGCTTAGTAGATAGCCACTGCAAAATTGTACGTCACAGCTTTGAACGATTTAGTAAACAGTCTCTGCTACAGTAGTTTGGAGTTTAAATACAGTGATACTATGGCTATAACCTAGTACAGTGTATAATGTGAAAGAGAAGAAGCAACGTGAAAATTAACCTTTCTCTTTCTTTTCCCAATAGACAGAATGTGCCAATTTTATCAGGGTTCTTCAGCCCTACAACCGAACCCATGTTTATGTTTGTGGCACAGGAGCATTTCACCCTCTCTGTGGATACATTGAACTTGGAACTCACAAAGAGGTAATTTAATTTCCTCACTGCTCTTGACATTTCAAGGAATAACCCTTGTCTTGTTTAGCATTCATCATAGATTGGAAAATACTATGCGAGTGTGTAAAAAATGAACTGACAGCAGCTTGCATAAATAACAGGATAAATGGTGGATTTTTCAGGTCAGATGGGAACTCTTGTTCTCACATTTGATACGCGCGTATCTCTTTTGAACAAAGCACTTTCCTCAGTAAGGCTTAATACACAAAGTTCTTCTGAATGACACTTTCCTATGATTAACTAAGTGAAAAGAACATTTAACCCAGATGTCTTTATTCCTAGTAAGTCATTTCCACACATACTTTCCACTTATGTACATACACATGTATTCAGAGTTCAAGATGACACTTGTAGTTCTATCTTTAAATGTCCATATACCCTTGGTCCACAGAGATGGTTTCCTATTCCTTGTGCATGAGAGTAATATGCAGTTTGTAAATAGCCTCCAAGCCTGTGCCCAGGGACGACATCTCAGCACTTTGCAGATGGTTTGCAGCCCTGTTGCTAAGTAGATGTTGGGCATCCTCCATCACAAGTAGCATACTCCTGAACTGACGTTAGCAGCTGATTGGTCTTCATTTGCTGGTGACAAAGAAATCTCTGTCCTAAGTGGCAAATGTTTCAGACCTAACCCCCACAACTGAAGAATTTTGGTGTTGTGTCAAGCAGCCACTTAGTACACAAGTCTCTTTTTAACTCCTGTATGTGTAACACCTTGGCTATATTTATAACACTGGCTCTGTTCTCAGACAGTATTGAGATGTGACCTGTCTGGCTGCTTGCCTGCATTGCAGGCTTCCTGTGCTGATGTAGAAAGAGCTTCCTCTCTTGTTTGGGAGTTGGTGAAATTTTAGTATATAAGAAATGAGGTCTAATGTTGTATTATTAAATGCGATAACCTGAAATACGTACATATTTGAGTTATTCCGACATACAGAATCATGTGTTCACAGGAAATAAAGATGGAGGAGAAGAAGCATTAACGCTTGCCCAGGCTGAGACCCATCACTATATTCTACATAATTGACCAGCCCAGAGGGCCTGCATATGTTACAGAAAGCTGAAGTTGCCTTAAATATGCACAGTAGTGTTCTGTCCTAATAAACCATTAATGGTCCTGGTATTGTTTGGTATATGCTGTATAATTGGGCTTGCAATGAAATAATTTTGTAAGCTTCTTTTTCTTCACTACTTTAAATATTCCAGTTGAAGCAACGGAAATTTTAGATCCCTTGTATCATGCTGATTCCTTAGCCTGAATGATCAAATACACAGCTGAATTGAACAGAACAGCTCTCAGCAAGAGTATAAGCAAGGCTCTGGTTTGCCTCCAGATCATTAACAGGATGCCTTATTCACTCTACCATCGAACCTTTAACTACTTCATTTGCGAAGGCTGTTTTCATCAAACATTATGAAATTATGGAATTGGTCTGATTATTCAGTCTGGCAGCCAGTCTAGACAAGGGGTCTGTCTCAATTAGATGTGACAAATTACCTTATGAGGGGAAATGGAAGAAGAATCCCGGTATTGTATTTCCTAATCCCCTCACTGTCTCCCAGTCCTGCCTCTCCTGCATTCCTCCTGGTTGCTCAGCTGCAGTGGCAGGTTGGACAGTGTTCAGCACTACTCATGAAGTGCCTCTTCTACAGCCTCCTACTGAATTAACAGCTTTGAATGGTCTGTTTTCCCTTTCCTTCTTGGACCCCAAACACCTACAGCCATTGTCCTTGCACTTCTCCATCTAAATGTGGCAAGGCAGGAGGGTGCTGAAGACAGCCCAGTGACGTGAATTTGACAGGCAGCTGAAAATGTCTCCTCATTGTAGGAAATGAAGCCAGGAGTCCTATGTGGTAAAACAAAGCACTTCTATTGCAGATACATTATTTTGGTCTCTTTTTTCTCCCTCCCATCCATTCTGTCACTGCCACAGCCCCTTTTTTTTTTAATTATTATTTTTTTTCCCTATCTCTGGATTATAAGAATGGATAATGGATGTTTGGTAATGAGCAACCTCTACAGGAAGCTGTGGGATGCCTGGGAATGCCAGGGTCTGAGATAGCCTCACGAAGGCTGTGGAATCAGGTGGTGCTCTGCTGACCTTTAAAAGCTGCTGGTGGATCTGCCCAGTGCCCTGCTGCCCAGTGCCCTGCTGGCCAGTGCCAGTGCTGTGAAAACAGAGAGGAAAACAGTGTGAATCAGGTGACTCAAAACCACAGCAGACACTGCTTTTGAAGCAGTGCAAATCCCCTACGGGATCACACAATTAAAGGGGATTAAAGTTCTCGTCTTGCTATTGATGAATTCACTGCCAAAACTTCTCTTGGCTGGTGAAGAGGCTTGGCGTGGTTGGTGCTGTTAGCCACAGCTCTCCAAGGGATGCTCTTTTCTTTGAAAGCTTTGTTCGAAGTGAAAGCAGGAGGTTAATTCTGTGTGAGTAACTCGTAGTGTCCGTTAGTTTGTCTGGGTGAAGTATGAAATATTTCATGATGATCTATAAATCCCTCAGTTCCTTGAGCTGGACTTGCAGTTAGCCTCTTTGCCTGTGATACAGCAAGGGTCCTCTGAGCAGCTGGGGATTGCACATCTTAGAAGAAAGGAGGATGGGATGCTATAATTTTAAATTTAGTTTTTTCCTTGGTGTGCTCTGATCCACTTCAGTAGTCTGAAAATTTGGTTTACCTTATATCCCATTGGTTTGGGAAGATGAAAAGGGTGTTGTTTGATGATTAAATTCAGCTTTGTATCATCTAGGATTGCTGGAGGAAATCGAATTTGTGTTAACAGATAGGAATTGATTTTTCTTTTTTCTTAAGGAGCTTAATTATTCAATAACCTGGGCTCTTCTGAGTCTTCTGAGCCTAGAGAGTTTAGGAGGCACGTCCATGAAATAGAAAGGCTTGGTCATTTATAATCTGATGTACATTAAGGACAAATCGAATTAATGCGTTGTAAAGTCTGATCCTATGTGGCTATCTTTGGATATACTTAACTGTCATTTGTACTCTTCAGTCCTCTTGCAAGGTAAAGCTATAGAAACAAATATTTAAAATCACTTCACCCTTTTTAAAGTAATTGTTTAAATCATAGAGGTGTTTTGATTTTTTATTTTAAACTAGCTTCAGAAGTTATGTCTCTACAATAGACATTAAACTCACAATGATTTGATTCTTGAACACCAGTGGTATTTTAAGTATCACTGTAGGTAGGAGGGTATGTTAACAGCACTTCTCTAGGCAATCATTTCCCTTCTCTAATAGCAGCAGAATTCTGAAAATCAAGCCTCTATACCTGCAAAGACTGCACTTTACTCCTCTGAGCAATCAATATGCCTTCAGAAGGGCTCACTATGAGCTTCAGGTTAAGCGTGCTTTTAGGAAAATAATGAAAGGAACAAGTAAAAGCACTTTTGCTGGCAATTCAAAAGTATAATAAAACTTCAAATTGATGCTTGCAACAATTGTGTTGTTGATTGCCCACTGAAAACATCAGGAATAGTTTGAAAATAATTTCTTTTCTCTATCTTCCTCTTGACCCTTGTTCTTTGACCAAGGAATTAATCACACTGTATTTGGAACTACAAGGAAGGATCTATTCTGATATCTCTTGTATCACTAGCCTTGTTAAAAATAACAGGAGAGAGCATATGCTGCTTTCATTTAAAAGGGGATGAACTGTGTCTGCTGTGAACATTATTCAGCAGTCCCTGGAGAAATTTAAGAGTCAGCCAGAATCCCTTCTGGGTCTCCTGTTGCAACACAGTCTATCAGCACTTTTCCAAATAGAAGCCAGTGACTTTTAAGTACAATCCAGCTTTTAATTTGAATTGAAATGAACAATGCATCTCTTTTTCTGAAATAATTGTATTTTCTTAAGATTTGTGTCTCACTATAGAGTGAACAGGGTATGTTAAAACAATGAGCAAAAAAAAAAATCCAGATGTAAAACAGAGGCACAGACTGTAAACATCAATGCTGAGATGACAGCTATGGGATCTAACGCAACTTTGCTTTGTATGTTAGCAGAACAGTCCGTATATGTGAGATTTTCTCTCTGCAGCCACACCAGAATAACGAATATGTATTTGTTCTCAGGAAGCGGTATTCTGGCTGGATACTCAGAACTTGGAGTCTGGCAGGTTGAAATGCCCCTTCGATCCTCAGCAGCCGTTTGCTTCAGTGATGGCAGGTAAGAAATGATCAGAGCCAGGTGCTCCTCTCAGATGTGCGATGGCTTCATATGTGAGCCCAGGTTCAGAGGCTCAGCAGATGTCATCACTGGAGCTCCTCTGGTGGTGTGTTTCTGGTTTGTGCTCTCAGAGGCCTTCAGCCTGCAGACACCAAAGAACTGGAAATGCAGCAACACAAACAGAGCCATTTGAGTGGCTGCGAAGCCTCTGTCAGTTGAGCAGGGAGGTGGTTTCACCCTCACCCAGTCATTTCTCCTTTAAGAAGACAACCAAAAAACCCATGGACAGACAATGTTTGAAGAGCTTCTGGGCCTCTTTCTGCAATTATCAGTATGCTCTGCCCTTTGAAGTCTGCTGACATCCACTATTTCCATAAATACATTTTTGAGGTTTCTATTACTTGAGTAGCCACTTCTGAAGCTGGAAGCCTAGGAAGAAGATAGTGCAATCTGCCTGCTGTGTGCATTGCAGCACTGTGTGGTCTGACATTTGGTGCCGAGGAATGTCAGCTTGACCTCCGGATTTCAGATCACTGTAAGAGCTACTTTTGTCATGGTTTGGGTCATAGCTTTAGACAATTTTCATTTAACTTGCCCGTCAAGCGTATGAATACAAGATAAGAGTGAAGCACCATGACGTTTTCATTTATAGCCAAAGAGCAGTGGTGACAATGCTTTGAAGTATCGGTCACTCTGTGTTATAAAAAGAATATGACTAATGTTCAGCCTTTATTCTCAGATAATAAGATAGATGATTTGTGATTCTGACCCTACAGATGGGGCAGGACTTCCTTTATTAAAAACAATAGATTAAAGCCAGTGCTTATTCTTCTCAGGGACTCCTACTACTGTTTAATGACCATGAAGTCTATTTTCAAAATGGGATTCTGGAAACTTTAACTTTTTTTTTTTCCTCCTTTTTTTTTTTTTTTTTTAATGCAATAGAACTCTGTGATTTATTATAGTGTTGGCTAATTTCAGTGGCACTCTAGTGCTTTGACTGCTCTATTAAATCTTGTGAAATGAAGAAGCTGCCGTCTTTCGACTAATGAAAACATGAACTTCAGTACGTAAGAATCTTTGGGCTAGATAAAATTAATGGTCAGAGTATTCTTGTATCCCTTCTGTGCCTATGCTTGGTGTCAAGTGCTTCTCAATAATATCCAAGGAGCACTGTAGAGAGTTACAGGCCTGACCAGAGAGTGAGTTCTTGGCTGTCTTTTGATAATTACTTTATTTCCAAAAGTACTAGGAGAGCAGTATAGCTCACGGATATGATACTGGCCTGGGCCTCAGGGGAGCTCACTTCCTGCATGTGCCACTGATGGAGGAGTAACCTTTGGCATGTCACTTTTCTCTGTCTAGTTTTATTTATCTGCAAAAGAGTGATAAAGATTATTTTTACCCTTCAGAAAGCACTTTCTAATCGGTTATACATATATGAAATGAACAATATTTCAGTATATTTTCAGTCCTGTATGTAGGTTAACACAACTGAGTAATTTTCATTCTTTGTAAAAATACATAACCTCTCTGAATTCTGCACACATTTTGCCCCGATGAAATGCCACAGATAAATTTGAAAAGCTACCTTATTTAACTGAAAAATCACCTGCTCATCATCCATCTTCTGTTACAAATTACTGCTCACCAAAACTGTTCTGGACATAACTGGAATTTGGAATGAGAGATACCAAAAGCCAAGAGAAGTGCTGAAAAAGCCTTGTCAGCAGAGCCTAAGCAAGGAGGGAGAATTTCTGTTAGGCCTTCAGTTATATATTGATCACTGAGTGCCTGTCAGTTAGCAAACACCAATTACCCTGCCCATTCCTCATTATGATAAATGCCTTTCAGAATGCACTATTGTTTCTTTACAAAGGCAACATGCTGTCTGAAAGATGTGCTTTCCAATACTGTCATGGACATAATGCATAAGTAACAATAATAATGAAGTAAAAAGAAAGCTGATCTTTTCTTTCTTTCTGAATAAAGTGCTTAAGGTGAATCATGGGTTGTGTTTTTGTTTGATTTTTTTTTCCCTCTTGATCTCATATTTTTAAGTGCATTTACATCTTTTGCAAATGAAAACACAAACATCTATGTTGAATGGTATTTGTTCTGCATTCACTCTCAACAAAGGACTTCTCTCTAAGAGATCCTGTGAAATCTTTCCACCCAGAGGATCGGAAAACCTGGAAAAGGAACTCCTGGAAAGGGACCTTTATGTATCATATACCTTTTTATATGATTATTGTTTATGAACCTGAATCTTTTTTCTTTTTATGAAGCCCAGGGATTCACTGTTGTAAGGCATTAAACAAAAAACGACCTCCTCCAAACACTAAAGATATCTTGTTATTTTGCAAGAAAAAAAAAAAAAATGTAAGATGCAGTAAAAAAAGAAACCAGACAGTGATAGTGTTTCTTTGCTTCTTTTTAGAAAATTACCGAGATCTGAAGGAAAACAGAAATTATTGTACAATTCTTAAAGTTGTGAAGTTTTGCATTGTCCACAAAACTGGCAGAAGACTAAATAGTAACTGCAGTTGCAGCAAGCACACTGTAGTATTGTAGATATAGGTTCCTTGTGAGACAAATTCAGTCTGCCTTATTCAAGCAAGATGTTTCATTAATTTTTGTGGGACTCGCTATGTTAAAATGATCACGATTTGGGTCTATAGCCATATCCCTACTATTAACACATTACATAGTTGAGAAGAATTCCCATGGTGCCTAAATTCCTCTTCGTGAATGAAGTGTTGGACTGAGATCCCTACAACAGGAATGGGCCAAGCTGCAAAGTTCCTGAAGTGAAGTATCCATCATGTTTACTAGCTCAAGCCCAGAAGCAACAAAGCCATTGGGGCTGCAGCAAGCCTTGGACACAAGAGCTATCTTGAATGGATAGATGGTCATGTCCTCTCCATGGCCCCCAGTTCCATGGTCAATGCTCACAAGGCAGAATGCACAGACTGAATATACCTTTATACCTTTAAGAGCCCAGCACCCATTAAAGCCTGGGGAATTTACTTTTCTGAGTGCTGAAAAGATGTGAAAATTAGACTTGGACTCCTCTACTTCTAAGGCATATAATTACCAATATTACCCTCATTTAAATATAAGTGACACCACAGAACACAAAATCCCATTAAAATAGATGTCAGTAATACTTTAGATCATTAAATTAGTTCATATGCCAATTAAACACACGTGTTGTTCACCCAACAAAACACAGTTTTAATTTTGTTTATCCCACAACTGTAGAAACCCTATTTCTTTTTCATTTGCAGATGAGTATCTTTATGCTGGAACAGCTTCTGATTTCCTTGGCAAAGACACTGCTCTAACGCGTTCTCTGGGCCCTTCTCACGACCACCATTACATCAGAACTGACATTTCTGAACATTACTGGCTTACTGGTAAGATCCCAAACATATGCTGTTGTCATTTGCATTGTCCCTGCCTCTCTGAAGTTAATAGCTCGTTTCTTATATAAATATATGTCCAGTAACTTTAAATATAGATACTGTATCATGGTATTTTTGGATTACGTAGGCTTTTTTTATAAAAAAGCTCAGTGGAACAAAAATGCACTTGGGAAAAGTCAGAAGTGAAAACGCTAATTAAAGAAAGAGTAGGAGCATACGACCTAATCATTCTGTCTGTCTTTGATCTGTACATCTGTATATAGTCCGGTAATTGGAAATAATATCATGACTTAAATGCTTCTATTTTCAGTCTTGTTGGAATAATTTTTTTTCTAAACCCTTTTTCCGATCACTTCTGAAAGCTGTTCCCTACAGCATGTGGAAATGACAGACTAGAAATTCCACGTTTTTAGGCAGGAGGTCCTTTTTTTTCCCTTGTCTTTTCCTTTTTTATTTTTTGAGGGGGAAAAATGCCCTTTGTTGCTGTGAGGATCATTTTAAAACCACTAAGGGCACCTTAAAATAGCTTCCCAAGCAAAACACTGCTTTTTCTTGCCCGTTAAAAACATTCTGAGCTAGTAAACCCTCTAAAAAACTGGATGCATTTACACCCAGCCAGTCTTAAACCACACACAGAGTAACATGGAAAACTTCACTCACAAGCTAACCCTGCTCAATTAGAACATCCCGCTTTTAGCCATCAACGGTCTTTAAAGATGTGGCAACACTGGCCCTGATTCAGGATGCCTGTGTAACTATTATGGGTGTATTGTAAAGCCAGGGCCTGCTGACCACAGGGTTAAGTTGTCTTCCCAGCAGACAACTTCTGAAAAGGATAATTTTGCCTCTTAACTCTTTGAGACCTCAACAAAAGGAAATGTTCCTTTTTTATTTTATTATTTTTTCCACCCCCTTCTCTCTTCTAAGCTGTTGCCTTACGTTTCTAAGGTGTCACTCCATAACCTCAGGATTTCTCCGATGAGATGAGGAGGAAAGGAGAAGCCATATAAAGTCCTTTTACCTTTTTAAATAGGAACAGTCCTTCAGGCAGATAGAAAAATCTCACATCTGACTCTGGTGACTTTCCCACTTTCATCTTCTGTGCTCAGAACCTTTCTTGTCCCACCTTTCCTATCTCCTGTCTCTCATTTCTACAAATCCCTTGTGCAGTGTAGACCAGAAATGGTTGTAAGTGATATAGACCAGGATAGGTGCTTCCAGCAGGCAGTTCTCTAACTGTAATTCACCAGGTAACTGAATATACAGTTTTATCACTGGCAGCCTGCTGATACTTAGCATGGAAAGATGACTTGGGTAGCTGCTTTCCTAAGGAATGCTATAATATCCAAAAAAGAAAGATTTACTGCAGTTTGGTCCTGAGGAGCATCTGGTGTTATCGTTAGTATAGATCCACCTTGATGAGCATTACAGGGTTCACCTCCCAGCCCAAAAGAAGTTACAGCTTAAATATCCATTTCCAAACATTTCTTTGTGCTATTCATGTTTCTTCATGAGCAGTTTGAGGCAAGTACAAGAACACAGAATAAACTAAAGGTTTGAGAACGATTTATGCATTTTAGTTTGGAGGCTGGGTGGGGGAAAGGCTGTCTGCCTTTCTTCTTTCTTTTAGATTGATTCATGTTTTATTCTGTTTTCACTTAAAGCATCTGTATTTATGAAAGTTTTCTAAGGAGAATAATATATGAATACGTCTGGATTTGAAAAACAGCTTTAGTGTGTTAGACTGCGACGTGAAAATTACCCCACACTATATAAACACTGAAGACCCCATATATTCTTCAGGTTTACCTTGTTTCCAGCCATATAAAAAAATACAGCCACGCTCTGTCTAAGACTTCACATACACAATCCATGCAGTGTTATACTAAGAGGCATAGATATAAATGAGGTGCTTTGAATATTTTGAAACAGTCCTTTTAAGGTTGGGGAAAATTTTCAATGCAGCTCTAAATGATGGGATCATACCCTATGGCAATAAGCCATAGAGTAGCCAGTATATTTCTAGTTTATTGTGTAACATTACCAATTACATACCATTGTGCTTTCAGCCGATATTGGTATAAAGAAAATATTTACTTGATTTCTAGTTTAAAACTCTCATCCCATCTAAATCCCCTCTTCCCTAAATCTACCACCCATTTACCAAGCATGTGTTGGACCTCCAGGAAAAGTTGTACATACTGGAGTAATTGTACAATTAGAAATAAATTATTTCCAGGCGTGACTCATGTTTTACTTAGGATAAGCATAAAATGAGTTACTTGTTTTTTACCAGAGGGCTGAGGAAGTTTTGCTGTAATGCACCTTAATATTTTTAAAGTTTAGCCTTATTCTGTTTCTGGAAACAGGATTATCCTTTCCTGAGGGAAGGGAGGGAAAGACAAAGAATAAGGGAAAAATGCGTAGGATACCTTCCAGTTCCTTGCAAGGCATCTCTATCTTGACTAATTAAGACATGCAGTAATCTCAGCGACTGAACAGCAGCTCCACAGAGGAGGAAAGGAGGAAGGCAGCTGATCTTTCCCATGACTCACGCTCACACAGGCTCATACTCCTGCGCACAGTGGCACTGATCACAGAGGGGATGCTGCCTCTGCTCAGATTTCAGCACTTCTCCTGCAGAGCTAAAGAATCAGGCACATCTGCAGCCTCTGACCGGAGGTATCTCACCCGTGGCCATGGCTGGGCATGAGGCACGTGGGGCTGGTGGCCCTGCTCTGGATGGCAAAGCCACCCGCTGGAACTGACTCTGTGCTGCTCTACCCCAGTGAGCAGAGGAGGGCATCCCACGGTGGGATTCCTGAGACCCACTCACAGGCATGCACTAAACAGCTGCACATTCCTCCTGCCCTGTATAGGAAGCTAAAGCCATAGCTGGAATGAGTACTTCCCTCAACTGCTTTCTTTTCCACCCCTTTTTTTTTCACTGCACTTCAGTCGTCTTTGCCAGGGCAAAGACTTGCAGGCAATGACTTCTTTATATTCTGTGAAATTTGGCTGGGATTCAGCTCACTGAGCAATAAGAGGCAAAAGTTAGTGTCCTGTCTGGGCTCAGTCGTTTCACTTGTCTCTGTCTGTAATTTACGGAGAGAGGTGACACTTCCAGAGGGTGACTCACCCCACCTATTGTAGGAATTTATCTGAAAATAGAATTATTCATTGTCACTTTCTTCCTTTGTGTCCCTCCTGGAAAGAAGACCTGAATGAGCATAGGTTAGGAGCTGGACTTCTAGATGGTGAAAGGTAAATGAAGTGAGCACTGTCCTTCGCATTTAATCATGCGACATACTTCTGGCAGCCCGATATAAAGAGGTGCTGCCTCCCACTGCTGTGGGTTGCTTTTCCATTTCTTCATGTTCTGGGATTTGCTGCTCATTTTCTGTCCTCTTTTTTTGAGCCTAACGAGTCTTACTTCTGTGTAGGTCTTACTAAGGCATGCACAGTTGCAATGTCTTAAACTTCTGCTGGTGTTAGAAGGGTGTGATAGCCAACAGGTACCCAATAGCAAACATGACCACTCCACAAACCCAGCAGTAAAGGATTAGGTGTAACAGCTTTTCCCACTAGGCCACAAAAACATATTCAAAAAGCATAAGCAGTACCTGAATTTATTGTAATTTTTATTGCCAGAGCTCATGATGCTTTTGATCCCCTCTTTGGTTACATACAATCTAGCCATGAAAGCAATACGTGGAAACCTTCTATTAATGTTTTTAGGGGGCACAACTGTGAGTATGGGAAAACAGTGGTTTAAAATCATCCTCATATAATTTGTTTCCCATGTAAAGAATCCAACAACCTAATTCACAGTTGGTTTAAACACACTTTTCTATGTTGTACGGATGAGTTACAAAAGATGAGACAACAATGTCACTTGCAGAATGTAATGTGCTTTTCAGATCATAATTTCTTTCATTAATTTTTTTTCAGTCTCTGTCTTTGTACCTTTTACAGTGTATTTTTGTTTGGATTTCAACTTCAGTGTTTTCAATTGTGACTTAAAATCAATAAATGTTTGCGTTTCTTTAATTTTTTAGAGATTCTTCTAAATCTGTTGCAGATATTGCTATTGAGACATTTGTTGTTGCATTTGGCTTGCCAAGTAAAGCAATGAAATTTAATTTAAATACCACTTATATTCAGAATTTTGTTCTGTGAATGTGAATTATAAAAAAAAATCCATGTGAAATTCAAAAGCACGTTATAGAAGTATTTCACAGGTTTTCCTATTAAATGCTTGCTTAGCTAACCAGATATTTAAGGAACCGTACTGGAAGTGTATTTGTGTATTTATTCATGCTCAGAGATCTAATCTTCAAAGTAGCCTTACAGGCCCTGAGGGGTAATTGAATATTTTCTTTAAGCTCATTTTGAAATCCTAACTTAAATTTATGGAGCTTGATGCCTGCATCATTTAATTTTTCTGCTGACACCATTCTGTATTGTCAGAAAGGTTTAAAGTGGAAGCAGCACTGTGGCTCTTTTGACCCATAAATTTTCTCTTCTGTCATGAAGGTGCACATTTAGCACTTAACCACATCCCATTTCGTCTCCAGCTTTTGATAATGAGCTTTTGAATCAAGGACCCTCTTTTTGTCCTGTGTATACTATAGAGTTCATGGTGAAAATTCTTCAAGGCTAATATAAAGTAACAGCCATTATAAAAAGGACAAAGACATGAAGATACATTAAAAGCTGATAATAGTATTCCCCACATATCAACAGCGTGCTCTGTTTGCTCTCCCATCTTACAACGTCCTCCTTACTGCTTTCTACTGCAGCCTGCCTGCTTATGGGGGCAAAGACTGTGTATTTTATTGCTGAAAGAATGTATTTTAGAGTCAAGGGTCTCTTTGCACCTTATTTGTATAGCCAGTTCTGTTTAAAGAAAAACATAATTGATCCAAGTGCCCTCAGAAGAGCTCATCTATTGTAGCACATTAGGGAACGTCTTAAAAGTCACTTCCCCAAGTATTCTGGTTCACTTGTGCAAGGCAGGGTTGTTGCCCGCTCTGCTGCAGCCAGGGATCCCTGGAATTAGTTTAATATCTGATTTTAGTGCAAAATTTAAAGAAAAAAACCCCAACAAACTACCCAAAACAAAAACAAAAAACCACAACTGCTGAGCAGGCCTGGAGATCATGGGTGAGAGAGCTGAAGAAGACAGTGAAAGGCATGTATTAAATCCTTGGCCTGATAAGCATACCAATAAGATGCAGACAGAGACACCTAGGCTTGCTTTGGAAGAGACCAGAAGTAATGTAACAGCTCAGCATGTCAGGGCAAGGCATGCTTTAGCATTTCTTGCAAAAAGCAGTTTTAAATAACCCAAACAAACCATGATGTTGATACAGCTAATCTGTTTTCACATAACAAGGTATCGTGTCCTTAATGCTGACCAGTCAGTTGTGGATTTTCATGTGCTAACTTGGGAATCCCAGCACGGCACTGTGTTGGATTTGGTAGATACTGTCAGTAAGATTGTTATAGCACAGATACGTAGGAAACATTTAAAGCTGTCATTTATACTGAATTTTTAATACATCAGTCAATAAAGGTTCGTTAATTCCTTTGCAATCTATCTCTAGAAAACAGTAGTGTATTTCTGTACTCATAACTGCTTCAATGTATAACTATATCAATTTAAATTCTACCATGTGATTTCAGTAAATTTACCTAACTTGGTATTGGTGTTAAGAGCAGTAAGGCAGATTTTTAGGCAGTATTTTGGTGTTAAGAGCAGTAAGGCAGGTTATTAGGCAGTATTTTGGTGTTAAGAGCCGTAAGGCAGGTTTTTAGGCAATATTTTGTACTGAGAGTTACCCTATTTTCAAAAAGAGAATGATAACCAGTGTTGCATATTTATGGAAATGTCAGTAAGGTATATACACAAAAACATCATACTAAGAATGAATACTTCACAATCTATGGTGGTTTTCACTCAGAGGTAGTAAGAAACTTGCCACTACATGTCTATATAGTGCTATTTTTATTTCACTGGAAGGTGCAACATAAATGCAGATACCGAAGCAGAAACTTAGTAGCAAGTATTCAGGCTCTTCAGATTTTTAAAGCTTTTTTTTCTTTGTTTGTTTTTTTGTCTGGAACTTCTAGGAGCAAAATTCATTGCAACTTTTCCCATCCCAGACACCTATAACCCAGATGATGACAAAATCTACTTCTTTTTCCGAGAAATATCACAGGATAGTGGCACGTCTGACAAGACAATCCTTTCCCGGGTTGGCAGAGTTTGTAAGGTGAGGACTTTTCTATTTTATTTAAAGAAAGTTAAAAAAAGAAAAAAAAAAAAAGAAGAAAAAATCTTTGGTTTGTTTCTGTGAGAAACCTGTTTTCCCCTTCAGATCAGAAGGAAATAGTGTTGTTACTCATTGAGCTATCATAGTATTTTTTCTGAACATAGATTACTAATGCTTTCTGAAATTGCCTGAAAAATAGAATTGCTATTGACTGTGTGCCTCATTTTAAAAAGCTGATATGCTTATAAATGATAATCCTCTGTCTAAACAAGAATGTATTTACCTTCAAATGTGTAGTAGTGACCTTCTTTGTTTCATAAGCTTTCAGTGAGGACTGACTTGTTGAAGTGTACACAATGGCAAGGTATTTGGGTTTTTGTGGAAAATGCCTACTGAATGGAGGGTTATGCAAACCCATCCCTTCAGCCCAGCTCAGTACATCATTCCTGGGCATTACTGAGAGCTGGGGTCAGTCATTTGTTTCTGCACATTCCTGATAATCAGTTGGAGTGAGGGGAGGATAAAAATGTGCATAGTTACTGAGCTACACCCACATCTGCCTGGAGGTTTTGTCCTCTGGGAAGAAGTGCAGTCCTTGACCTTCTTGACCAGGAGGAACCAGGCTCTGGGTCTGCTGCAGTGTAATAAGTTTCATTTAGTTGGTGCCTGACCTCCTTTAAATGATTACTCCCTTCACTTTCTCTTTCATTATGCCTGGTTTTGCCCTTTATGAAAGATTTCTACCCCTATCGTGTTCATAATGCAGACTCAGATTTTCAGGAGCTGCATTCTCTTTGAAGAAGCATCTCTGTCAAGGACATCCTCAAATGATAACAAGAAGATAAACTAATTCCTGCACATGAAGACTGCAGTCAGTGTAGAGTTTGCTGTTTAACAGCCTCCTGGTTTTGCCAAGATCTTCTTCCCACTACAGCAGAAGGGTCTGTTGACTTCTATGTCAGACATATTCTCTATTCACTCCTTTGACCCATAATACTATAGGAAATGAAGCTGTCAGTTTAAGTGCTCCCATCCTGTCCTTAGGTCCTTATTAAATCCAGGTACCCAGGAATCACTGGTAAAAGTCAGAAAAATGGGATTTTAAAGCTGTCTTCATATTAGTAAATATAAGCTTTCAGCAAATGTTTGTCTCATCTAATGAACTAGGTATCAGCAACACCATCACAACAATTACACAAGTAGGCACATTTCTGTGATATTTTGTACAGAAGTTTTCTGAAATATGTGACTCTGCTGGCAGTGAAAATTACCTTCTTAAGAAGCCTGAGAATTAGTAAACAAACAAGAGATTTTCTCATTTGCAATAAGGCGTGTCTAGAAGAGCACCCATTCAGCTAATGGACACACACTGAAAAACAATCAATCTACAACTTCTCTGCAGTCTGCCAGACTCCTAAATCCAACTGAGATTTCAATGACCACAGCCATTTCATACTTCTGTCCTTGTCATAAAGTGTTAAGAAAACAAAAAAAACCTGATTCATAAATCAGTTCTCTAGAAGATTTTTAGCCAGGCGAAAGAATGGGTAATCTTTAGCTGGGTATTTCACAGCAGTGTGATTAATGACAGAATGGAAATGCAAACATATATGATTTGCTGCTAGACATGGCATTTGCTGATTATGAGAAAGCACTTAATGCATTAGGAGAAATTGGTAGACAACATTTTCAAGCCAAGGCACAAGAGAGATTGTACTGAAGTAAGATATATTAGCTAGAGATCTCTAGCATCCTTTACCTAGAGAAAAAAGGTGATAAGGTATCATAATAAAAGCAAATGTAAGGAAATCCTAATGACCATGCATAATCATACCTCAAATGGGACTAAATTTGTAGAGCAGTCATGTTAATGGGAAAAAAAGTCTTTAATTTTATTTGTAATAGTCAAAGCAAAACAATGGAGACTGATAAGTAAGGTAATTAATGTTAATGTTAGGATTGCACTGTCTTCTTGATTTACTGAGCATTTCCTGATGGATGCAGAATTCTTTTGAAAATTCAGACTCTAGGTTTTTTGTACATTTCTCTTGATTACCTGCAAATAAAAAGAATTATAATGCAAATTATTATAATACAAATAGAATTATTATGGATGTTTAATATAAATTAAAATATGCAGGTGGACTCCTCTGTTTACTAAGACCCTCTGAAGCTGTGCTCTGATATGAAACATCTGCTATGCTTAATTCTCTCTGATATAGGATCCAACAGTTTTGGTTTCAACAGTTGATAACATAATGATTTCTACTTGAACTGTCTCATTAATGTGACCTGTACTTCATATAGTTA
>NW_009917793.1:14181-30584 GCF_000696875.1 Nestor notabilis | reverse complement strand
TTTCCCTAGCAAGCAGAGAATAACTGGTGGGAGGAGCCCAGCAAACTTGTGAAATCATTTGCTTGGTCTAAACCCAGATTTTTCTACTATAACTCAGTTGCTGTCTACCTCACTGTGCCCTAGGGCTCCTGTGCATTAATGCCAGAGACACATGCTGAAATTAGAATAGGCTTTGTTTTTAATATGGAGGTTAGTCAATGCAGCCTATTCCTTGGCTAATTTTCAATGGCTCAACAATAGGGTCTCTCACTAATTCTCTGCCTTAGGGAAAACCTTCTCTGGAAAGCATTCTCTTTTCCCAGCTACTTTCAGGCCCAAAAGATTACAATACTCTTGCTGGCAGCTCTTTGCCCTGAGTCAAACAGCTGCCACATGTCCTGTTATAAGACCATACTTACTGTCTTGAAGCATGGGTTGTAATAACACAGCCACTGTAACACTAAATAGCACTAGTTCAGATTTACGTCATCTGCATTCTGTGTATCACTAGGGGATATCAGTATGAATTGGGAGGAAGTGCTTTCAACAGTCACTTTCAGAACCAGTTGTGTCATTTATCATGGCAAATGGCATTTCCTATTTTCGGTTTGAGGGAGGCAGAAAAAATATCATTGGCCTATCCGTAATACCTGATACTACTTATCGCATGTTCCTACTTACATAAAGTGTAATCTGTTGTGTTATTTGCTTTCATTTCAAGCAAGGTCATAGTAAAAATTAAAAAACCTATTAAAGGTTAGTCAGCAATGTTTGTTTTTTAAAACACATATATACACAGACATATGTATATTACATGATCATACAAACCGTAACATTTTAAGAGCATGGACCCAAGTATTTCTATTTCCAGGAACATAGGCATAAGCTTTTACAGCTACATTATCTTGAAGCCCACACTGCTAAACCAGTTTGCATCAGCTAAAGACATGACAGAGTCATTATGAACTGAGCCAGGTTTAAAGACAAAATAAATTGCAGCATCCATACACTGTGCCCTTTGCAGACAACTAACAGGTCAACTACATTTCTGTATACATATCTACCAGTAAATGATAACAGAATTGTAGTTCTGCTTAAGGACAACCTCACAAATGCACAGATATAGCCCTAGAAAAGACCTAGATTTCCCTCCTTTTTTTCTCACTCAAATAAAGAGAGAAATGAAAATCCTACCTTGCAGGAGTCCAGAAAGGTTTTGGAGAGGGAGGAATGTTGTTGGGGTTTTTGTTTGTTTGTTTGTTTTCTATATAGAAACACATCTTTTCATAGTTAAAACCTTATTCTATTGGAACAGAGTGGAAATTAGCCAAAAGCAATAGTCTCTCTGCTGCAGTATGAAAATCCTGTTTATTATTACAGCAGTTTGCATTTGCTGTGTTACAAGCTTCTCTTTAATGGTTTTGGTGATGTACTGCAAAAGTTATGGTGTGCAGTCTTATTTCTGAGACCTCAGCTGCCAAGAAATCAGACTTTAGCCTAGCCCTTGATGCTTTCCCACATTTCCCAAAGTGTTCAGTATCCAGAAGTGGCCTTTGTTCTAGCCTGAACAAGTGAGCTTTGTCTTTTCTCTTTGGTATACTATTCCACTCTCATATATACCATGCTGTACCTGGGGACAAGAACATAGCAATTAGACACAGCTCTCTTGGTTAAACTGTACTTTCTAAACACACTGGAATGTAATCATTTTAAGAGCTCCTGAGTCAAGAGCCCAAGACACACCCTGCATTCCACCTTTGGGTAATTTATTTCCAAAGCCATGAACATGAGCAGAGTTCAAGGGTATGACCTTGCCTCCTGTCTGAAGCTTTAAGGCAATTTGTATTCCCAGAATGGCAGGAGGGAACTATTCTGCCGTGACTCTGAGTCCAGGGTCTCTGTTGGGCTCTGCCATGGGGCTGCTTGTGTGTAAAAGTTAGGTGTTTTTCTTGTCCTGGAAATAGTCTAGCCATGCCTCTACTGTGACTAGGGATAGCTGGGTCATTAACATTCTTTGTATTTCTATATCGTGTAATGCATCACTGTGTAGATAATTGATCTATCTCCAAAACCATTTGAGTTGTCTGCATAGCATAATGCTTTACCATTCAGCTGTATGAGCTTGAGTCCCGGAAGCAAAATAGCCATGTTAACATGTTCTCAGCAGGACTAATTAGTCTGGGCTCAGAGCCATGCTCGTGCAGCTCTCCTGCTTCCAGTTCTGGAGACAACTCATTCCAGACAAGATTTAACTTACTGCCTATTACATGCTTACATACTTTCTTTGTCACCATATAGCCTATCCATAGTGCTCATAATGGGAAAGGTTGGTGGTTTTTTTGTGTGTGTGTTTTTTTTATTGTTTCTCAGTGATAATGATTAAAACCACTTCGAGAATGTCATCCCTAGAAAAACTTTGGCGCTCATTTGCCCATTCAGCATCTCTACAGCAGTGGGTCTTTGAGCAGCCAATCCCTCTTGGACTTCCAAATTTGATATTTGAATATTATGTGCCATCTAAAAGTTTTAAAATCTGTAGAAAAGCTGATGCTTGTCAAGATGATTTCATTTTAAGGGCTGATGTGTTGGAGACAGGCCAGATCCATGTAGTATCTGCTTCTAACTGATGAATTAAGAGATATATCAGGCTTTGTCAGGTCTTTTGGTCCAACTTTCATTATTGGCAAGGGTACAGGCATGATATAGGAAGTTTTGTATATTTTTGTCCCTCATGGGTGTGTTTCAACATTGGAATCGATGATTGTTTTGAGGGGGGAAATCATGAGTTGCAGATGAAGCGCAAATATCTAAGTTATGCTTATATATAAAGAGGTGTGACTGAATTTTACTGAACCTCAGGGAAAATTAAAAAGAAATTGCAGTGTCAAGATAGAGCTTTAAAAAGTGGATTATGGAAATGCAGCTGCACAACCTCTGAAGCAAACTCTGGAAATCTTACTAGTTGCCAGAGAAACTGATTGCAGAATACACTGTCAGTAACCCACTGGCTTGGAAATGGGAAGCCTGCAGAGTTAATTGGAGTGGAGTTCCTATGTCTAATCCAAAGTCCCTGACTTCAGAGTACTTTGAATCAGATGTTCAGATACCTCTAAGGGTAGCAAATAATAAGTTTGTGATTTTGGAATTTTTCTGATGTGATAAAATCAGCTTCCTATGATTTTTTTTTTTTTTTCCGTATCATTACATTTAATATGAAAATATACCATGGTTTACAGTTCAGACTTTGCTGCTGTTGTTGGTAAATGTAGATGCTTCAGGATGCATCATTCTAAAAGACTTTGTAAGATGTTGACCTACCTTTGTTTTTTGGTGTCATGGTTTTCCAGCTCTCAACATGTGGTTGTCAATATTGCGGCCACACAGTCCCACATTAGTGACTTCAGGCACTTGTATGTATCCAAGCAAGGAAAGTAATTATCAGGCATTCACTTCAGTCAGTAAAGGCAGACTGCTATTTTTTAGAGGAAGACGCCTTCCATCTTCAACTGAAATCACTCTTTCAAGAAGGTATTTTCCACTGATTATAAAGGGACCTTTGCCCTACTGGATCCCTGGAATGTGAAATTCAAGGCATTCTTATTTAAGAATGTGAAATTTTGAATGGCAAATTCAGGCCTATTTGTTCAGAAAGAAGCCAGGCTATTCCAGTGCTGCATCTAACCCTGCTTCAGTTTCACAATGCTCTTAGTGTATTCAAACCGTATAAATTCTGTTCTCTTATTTGACATTAATTGCATGATCCATTTAATTGCTTGGCTTGCCCATAGCATCCTGATTAAGAATGCTACATTTCATAACCTGAAGGTTTTGATCTCTATTTTTTCCCCTCTGTCTTTTTACATCCTTTTTATGTATTTATATAATCTAATTTATATTAAGTATGTATGAACATTTAGATGATGGACAGGTAAAGGCAAGTCAAACACAGGGAAATAAACCATGAACAGATTATACTCAAAATTTGAAATAGATTTTCCTGAGAATTCTTTAACATATTTTATTAGTTCAGTCATCACCCTTTGGTCACTTCAAATTTCAATTGAAGTTGGAGTGAACAGCTTGATGGTGGATATAGTAGAGTACATCTGCTTTGTGGCAGCCTTTAAACAGTTTTTGGGAATTTCTTAATACTAGCAAACCTGTTGGAGGTGATCTTAGCAGGATTGCTAAATGACCTTGCAGTAAAATGGTACTTAATTTTGTTATTTCATTTGTCCCAAACCACATTCAAATTTGCTGTTGTCATTTCCCATGTCTTTACCTAAGTCTTTTAGTTTCTGGCTTTTCTTTTTTTCATGGTGTGCTTAGTAACAGTCAGAATTTTTCTTTGCTATATAGTTAGATTTTCCAGTTTGGATCCCATCCAAAGATAATTCAGTAGAAACCCCTGGGTGTGATGTTTAAATACTTTCCAAAATAAAAATCAACATTTTCCATAGTGAACAGTTATGCATACTTGATATGAGCGTATTGCCATTCTGTGTGAAATAACCACAAATCTGCTTGAGGAGCAGGAACTCAAATCTAAAATACTTTTGCTCACTTGTAGTTCAGATAGAGGGTTTTTCCACAGCAGATGTGGCCTACAATCTTGTAGGTTTGGCTATGGCTGTGGTAAAGACCCTCTTTCCCATTGTCTTAATGACTGGAAATATGTGAACGCCCAGAGTGGCATCCTTACCCATAGGTTTCATATCAGCTTTCCAATAACACTGAGCCGTCTTGCCATACACTCAAACTGCTGACATCATAGGAGGAATCTTTCATCTGACATCAGTCTGGTTTGAAACAAGAAATCCTGAACCTGAACTCCTGAAGGCGGAAATGTTACTTTCCTGTGTTAAGTCAGTACCTAACAGAGTTGGGTAATGTGCAAAGTAAAATGGAGTAATTAAAACTGTGAGTTTGAAGACGGAAGTCCAAAAAAGACTGTCGGCTGTTTCTCCATTTATAAAGTCTGCTAGAAGGTTTTTGGTTAGTTGGTTGGTTTTTTTTTTCCATAATGTAAGGCTTTGCTGCAGGGTATGCCATTTGTTTCTGGTGGCTTTGTAACATAGCTAGGCTTCACACAAGAGAAGGGCTTGAGGGCCTTTTGCCACTTCAGCACTTTCCTCCTCTGTTCTCCAGCATTTCCTTTTATTCAGGCCAGGAATTCATTTTGGATGGTCCTTCTGCACATCTTGCCACTGGCTGTAATTAATAACCTGCTTTTAGAAATTCCACACATTGTCTTTTTTTCTTCTTATTTAAGAAGCTGTTCAGGATAATTACTGTCTTTAAAGTTTTATGAATCACAGTGCTTGACAACTTTGATGTTGATTGATTTTCAGAAAACTGCACTTTTTGTTCTAATGTTCAATTTGTCACTGTTACTTACAAACAAATAAGAGATTTAAAACCCCAAAGATGCAGATGTTCTTTAGCTTTGTTGCCATCTGTTTTCCTGCCTACTGGTTTCCAAGACTAACATTTGCGCATTTCAATGATGCTGCATTTATACAACATATAAGATACAATACAATAGAAAATAAATACAACAGAAATTCTTTAATGTAAATTGATTAAATCTCTTGTTCATAGAGCAGTATTTTTTTCTAATGGTTTTTATTTTCATGATAACTTTAACTAGAGAGTTTGAAAAATGTGTTGTTTTGCTCAGTTATATATAAATTACAGCTCAGAAAACACCATGGAAATCTCCAAAGAAAGGCATATGATATGACCTTAATTCACTTCATATTTTAAATTGTGGCTTTTAAACAGCCTTCTTCCTGGATGTCAGAAAGCCATACATTTACCTGAAGTCATTGAAGTTGTACATCAAATATTTGAATTCTTAATCTAGTTTGGTAGAAACCTGATTCCTCACTCCAACAAATTAATTTTTAGAACTAGCTCATTGAAAAGGGTTGAAATTTTAGGATTTCTGTAGAATAAAAGACTTGCCTGATTTATGAAAATCATATTTGATTACTTCCCCACACCTAGATAGTTTTTGTGTTTAAATCTTTGTGATAATATTTTGATAATATTTCTTCCACAGGTGACGGATTGAGCTGCCCACTTTCTAGTTGGCACTTATCTAAATCTCTTAACTCAGGCAAACACAAGTAACCAAGACTTTACAGGCACTTCTTTCTGTTCTAAAAAGGTATTTCAGGCAGAATTGTTGGTATCTGTTACAGCTTGTGAGATTACAACTCAGTAAGTGCTAATTAGATCTTTCTTTATATTCAGAAAAACATATGCAGTCCTAAGTGCCTTCATCTGCACTATAACAAAGTTTATAGTAAATACTGCTAATCCAGTGTGCTTAGAAGTGATATTTTGGGAGATAAGATTTCAGATACTTGTGCCTGCTCATCTGTTACAAGTAGATTAGCCATATTTTTGTAATGAAAGGCTCGCCCATGCTGCCTTCCCCTTCTCTCAGCACTTAAATTAATCTTGTCTTCTTGTCTCATCTCCCAGAAGTATTCTGTGTTCTTTGTCTTCAGTGCCAGTATCACTTGTCCAGAACTATTTCAGGGCATCCATTTTACTGCACACTTCCAGGAGGGTTGAGGCAAATCCTTGCTTAGTGTAAATCAGTCCAGTGATCTTCTTAGGACTCTTTAACTTTGTGTTGACTTATTATTTCTGTTTACATGCTCACTGACTGGTCTTCTGGTCTTTTCTTTGGTGATTTTCTGTCTTCCATCCATTTTTCTTGATCCACTCACTATCCAGACTATAAATTGTACTATAATGTCATACTCTACATCCATCTCATAACATTTGAGCACATCAGTGATTTATTGCAGACAAATATTATTAAATAATCTTTTCTGAAGAAAAGACTATCTTCTTTCTGTAGCAACCCTGTCTGAAAACTATTTGGACCAATATGTCCTTTGTCCAGCCTCTCAGAGGCCAATAGTTATGAACTATGTTGGTCCAAAGGGTCTGCAACAGAGTAGGCAGATGAAAAGCTAATGAGTTTATGCCAACGTGGTCTGAAGGAAAAGAGAATAATTGCACATTCTTCAGTATCTAAAGCCTCAAGACATGTCAAAGACTGAACTAACATGCACCAAAAAATTGTGTTAGGAAAGAAGGGGTGCACTTTCTTTAAAAGATTGAGATTTCCAGAGCTTAATAAGACAACTACTGCTTGAGAGTCCAGGAGCAAAGTTATGCGTATAACCTTAATAGGTTTTGAACCTCCTTGGCCTAAGCTGAACTAATTCTACTCTTACCTGTAGATAAAATTACCACGGCCTTTGTCAACTTCTCAGTCAGTGATTCCCGGGCACATATTAGGAAAGCAAAGACACTGTTATTCAGAGATGACATAAAGAATTGAAGAGTACTATATGGCTGCTAATAAAAACCAATAACAAACAAAAAAATCCCACCCCAAAACCACAAACAAAAACATCCTCCTAATAAAACATACATTTTGTTTCATTCAGGCATGGAAGCAGGAAAAAGCACGTTATAGGATATGTTAGCATGTTATATGTGCAGCTGCCTAAATCAGTGAAAAGACTCTTCAGTCTTTTCCTTTCTGCACCATAATTTTGTCACTCTCTGGCTTCAGAAAGACTTAGTAGATCATGGAGTGCTCATCATCAAATTCCCCTTGCTTCTTTGTAAACTGGGCAGTGTTACTGGCAACTTTTGGATATGTAAGGCACACCTACTGAATGTCTGTTCTAAAGTCCCGAAAAATCAAGTAGCATGGTTAACACTGTGTCCTGGCTTCAGAGTAAGGAAATATGAATACATCTTGGATCCAGTTTAAAGCATGTAGCACTTGCTAAGACTGCTTCCTTTGAGCACAGTACTTGGTTCACGTTGCTCTTTAGGAACTCAGTGAAACTACTGATATATTTGAAATAAGGATTTGTGAAAGTGGTGTTAGATCATGATTTAAGGGTGGTAAAACACAAGGTGTATTTTTCCATCACTTTCAGAAGCTGAATTCATGTGATGACAGGAGCAGGAGCTAGACAAGGGTGTTTTTTCCATTCCAGACCCATCACATCTTTATTCCTTGCCACTTTCCTAGCCAAGCAGTTAGAAACATCTCATCTCCTGTAATGCTGCACTGCATCTAGCAGAAATCAAAGTGGAAGTCCTGCAATGTGAGAATTGCTTAGCTAATCTGAACTGCCAGAGGAAGGAAAAGCTTATCACTTCTCGCTTCTTAAGATTTTTTGTTGCATCTTTGTAATTGTTTTTAATTACACAACAAAGTTTATCTGCTGTGCCTTTGAACAGAACACACACATGCAGGGCTTCTTTTTCCTATTGGCTGCAGGCTGCTAATTTTGACACCTTTCTAATAAATCTGTTGGCTAGATGCAAAGCTTCAGGCTTGGCAGGACCTCAGGAAATCAAGAAAGGAGGTAGCAATTCTTGTTAGAAAAGGAGTTCCAAAGTTGATAGATTAACAGGAATCATTTCCAACTGAGCTAACCTATTTAAAAGTAGCAAGTACATGAAAAGGGAAAATGGTTAGACTGCATTACCAGAGAAGTGTTACTCCTTGTGAAATGGATTTTAGCACCTAGAACCATATTTCTGAATGCCTGTAATATTTATGATACAGCCCTGAAAGGCCAAATACAATCTATGGAAATACCACCTAATTTACACTACCCAGTGTTTCCTGTTGGCTGGTTCTACACCTTCAGAGTTGCAAAGCCAATTAACAAAAGAAAGTGATTTCTCCTAATGAATCTGAAGGGAATGAATATTTGTGACCAAACCTGTGGTGCTTAAATTTACAGCAGAGATTGCCTGAGCTTCAGAGTTTATAAATGAAAAGAAGTAGGCACTTTCATGGGGTAGTTCAGAACCTACAGCTGTGATACTACTGCACTTAAGATGTGGTAACATTTCTCTGAAGTGTTTGAATTCCTGCTGCAATATCATTGCAGTCTAAATAGCTTTGCAGAACCTAAAATGATTTGGGGCCAAAAGGGACAGGTAAATGTCATTTATTAGATTTTTCATGTACTCAGAGGTAAACTCCTAAGCAAATTGATACAAGTCAGTAGAAAAAAGGAAAGAATTTGGGCAAGTATGCTCATATCTTGGAAACCCATAGTAAAGTAGATTAAAAAAATAAATCCTTTTTGTGGAGGATAGCCTGATATTTCCATAACAATTATTATTAAAATAATATGACTGATTTTCCCTGGAATGTGTACTATGTACACAAAAAAGAGAAAACCAAACCCAACAGTACAGTATTTACGTTGCAAGAACTGCTGATGAGTATAGTTTTTCTTTTTTGAGAAATCTATCCCGAATGTTCTGTATTATTATTGGGTTTGTAAAGAATTCTTGAGAACAACTGATTACAAAAATTAGCATCACAGGGAACAATAAATTGCATGATACAGACGTGTTTCACAGCATTCCAGTTGTAGAGCTGGTGGGGGGATTTTGGAAACAGATTTGGGTATAATTAGGAAATCTGAGTTGCCCAGTCTCTGAGCTGAGAAGTGACTACTGGAGGTATTTACAAAAAGGCAACCCACACTGGTTTTGAAAAGAAAAAAAAACTAACAAACCATCAAAAAAGAAAAGACATTGCTGTTATGGTAAGATCAAACTGGAATCTGACTGAAGCAGCACAGTCAATATTGTACTACCATCAAATATCATACATTAAAACTCTTCTTACTCGTTTAAAATTTAAGTCTTTTAATCTTGTTTTTATTAGAATGATATGGGAGGTCAAAGAAGCCTAATAAACAAGTGGACTACTTTTCTGAAAGCCAGGCTTGTGTGTTCAATACCTGGTCCTGAAGGAGCAGACACACACTTTGATGAGCTGCGTAAGTTGATTTGTCTTCAGTGCTTTATTCTGACATTGCTATTGGTTGAGTTTATTTTGTTGTTTGTAGAAGCACTGTGTCTTGTTCTGGTCTCACTACTTTTCCAAACAGTGCTTTTAATATCTCTGACTTTTACCTGAAGTCCTTTATTATAACTGAAATTAGTCTGAATTGTGGAAATATGGGGGTTTTGCACTTTCATTCTAAAAGCTGGAAAGTGAAAATCCTATTCTGTATAAAAACCAGACTGTGCAAATGGACAAATTTCAGGATATTAGCGCAAATTCGCATGGCAGAATTTAACATTCAGACAAAAATAAAGCTTTGTTATATCTTTCTAATTTTTTTTATTTTTATTTTTTCCCATTGCAGAAGATATTTTCTTACTTTCTACAAGAGATGAGAGAAATCCACTTGTATATGGAGTTTTCACTACAACAAGGTATGCCTGACAATCACTTTTTATTAAACCCTTCTATTACTAGATCCTGATCCCTGAGAGCAGCGAGCGACTGCTTGAATAAGGCTTGTAATACTGGGGCTGTAGTCACTAAGGGCAATATTTTCAGAAATGTAAATCATAAATTATGTCCCGAAATCTTTATGTGCCTGACTTTTCAGAATGATTGTAAAAAATAATGAAAATTTAACAATCAAAACCATGCTGTTTTTTTTCAACCTGATCTAGCTGAGTTTAACAATTTCAGTCATATTTATTGAGCAACCAATAGTTACTATTTAGGACAAATCATCATTTTGAACCATTGTTTCTGTGAGCAACAACTTGACATCAGCTGTTTCTTAGGATGAAACCCCACTATGCTCTAAAGTGATATTTCACTGTTTTTATAGGCAGGAGTTGATGGAAGAATAACTCATATTAATGTCAAAGGGATAGATTAATCAATTAATGAACCTCAGCTGCAGTAATGAGGTGTTCTCTATAGAACTGTTAGAAAGGAAATAAATAATTATTTTGTCTCCAGAACCTTTGAATTAAATGTAAATGACTAGCTAAATGCTAAACAGTATGAGTACAACAAAGAATTCCAAGGCACTCCTTAACTGGGAAGCAGACACCACAGTGGCTCCATTGAATGTATAACCACATGAAATATTTAGAACTGAATGAAATGTTGAAGACTGAATGAAATGGCATATGAAGTAACTAAACCACATGCTACTCAGCAACCTGTCATGCTGTTCTTTTGAAAACTGAACTGTTTGGGGTTATTTTTTGTTTTGTGGACTTGGGAGTTTTCTTTTGTTTGGTTGGTTGTGTTTTGGGTTGGTTTTTTTTTAGGAAAAAATGTTAAAAAAAAAGGGAAAAGGACATAGAAAAATAAATAAATTATTTCTTTCTATTGTCTGTCCAATGCAACTTGTAATTCTCAGGCATGTGGCCTGTAATATCATTAATATACAAACTTCCAGATGTGAAAACAATGTAAAGAAATGCCGTTCATTAGCAGAAAATTTGAAGCAAAATATCTAATAAATGATAGCTGGAACCTGTCAGCCACTAGAAAAAACGGCTTTCTGTCAAGTGCTCCCAAAGTCTAAGTCCTAGTTTCAACCAAGCAAAGCTTTAAACTGTAATGACAATGACATTAAATATCTGTAGTTAACCCTGTACACATTGTCTCTTTTAGCACCCCTTTTATCAACTCTCAGGTGTAGGCTTGATCCAAACCCCATTAGACTCTCTGGAATTAGTTAATTCACTGGATGAGGCCTGCACTGAAGAGGTGTTTACAACATGCATATCAACCCATCTTCTTTTCAGCTCTGTCTTCAAGGGCTCTGCAGTTTGTGTGTACAGCATGGCAGATATCAGAGCTGTTTTCAATGGCCCTTATGCTCACAAAGAGAGTGTGGATCATCGGTGGGTACAATATGAAGGCCGCATCCCATATCCCAGACCTGGTACAGTAAGTGTCTCCTTAATTACGTACTTCTATTTTTACTCAAAAGCAATCATACTTCATGCCCCTTCCTGGACTGGTAAATTATATTTTCCACTGAGGATGTTTCAAATTATCCTTCCAACCTCTTTCTTTCCATTGAGAGCTCAGATCAGACGTCTACCTACCCTGTAGGTGTATGAATATACATTTTTCCATGACTCTGAGATAACATTGTGTCCAGACTGTCTATATCCTGATTTTCTCTCATATTGTGGTCTCCTACTGTACAGCTGTATTTCTGTCTGTTGGGATCCCCTATAAGGCATCAATACTTCATAGAACACCAGCGGCATTTCTTTATGTAATATTAAGTTATGATGAGGTATTTTGACTCGTATTTCTGTTATTCTGTGTCCGTTAAAGTCTGGTTTCTTGATATATGGTCATTGATTCTATTATGTGTGTTTGTGCATGTGTTGTGTTTTGATGTGAAATAAGGAGTTTAGTTGCTGGAGACTTCATGTGATGAAACATAAGTGATAGGAAGAGAAGTGTAATATCTGGAAACACTTCTAAATCACAATCTCTTCGATTTCAGGTGTAACAATTGGGCCAAAACAAAGAGGGGAATATTGAGTTAATAAATAATTCTTCCCCCACATCTGTCTTGGTATTAAATTTGGAAAAGCACAGACCAACATTATAGCTGAGGAAGAAAATGGTATTTCCAAAAAACACATCTATTTTTAAAAAGTTATCACAACTTTAAGCAACTGTTCATATGTAGAATGTAAAGAGCAATGTTATAAGAGTAAGATAGCTGTTATCCAGGATAGCTTTACATTATGTTGGTCAGATATTCAGTGACCTAGTACTAGGCAGATGCATAAATCCAGCCAAGCATTGAGCTGCTGAGGTTGGACTGCTGCTGGTATCTTGCCATTTGGGTGTATCTATTTCTCTGACATCACTGCTGGTGTAACTTTTGCTTCCATCAGTAAAAAGCTGCTGGATCTAACACCTACTAAAATTATTTGGGAAACTAGTTATAAAGTATGTAAAAAATATCCTTTTCATTTAATGATGCATCTTTAGTTCAGCAGTGCTGAATGTTTAAACGTTCAGAATGCTGTTCCCTGTGAGCTTCAAAAGGGTTTGTATTTCCAGTGTGTTGAAAATCCCAGTTTAAAAGTGACTTTTCACATTGAACCTTTGCTTCAAGCCACATTATCTGACATATTTAGCTCTTCTTTTCACACATTTATTTGTGCCTCTGTGTTTTCTTCATCATCCTTCCAATGGACTCAATTGCACAGTCCAGGCCCATGCTTTAGCTGCACTCAGTGGTCCCAGGTTCTGATTCCCTCCTCCCAACTGCAGGCGAGACACAGAGAGCAGCTCTCTAAGGCAGCTCCAAAGATTGATTTGGCCTGCCTAGGATCTGTGCTGCTGGAGCAAATGCGCTCCTAATTTAGACAATTTAGGCACTGTAGGCTTACGCTTCTCTCTCTCATGCAGAGTATCTAGTGCCTCAGCAAAGAAGATTAAATTAAATTATTATTTTTAATCCTGTGCAACTCCATTACTGGTTAAGAAGTCCAGATGCATTTAGTTTTAAGTACAAAAATGGTGCCAGCAAGAACAATAGCTGGTCCCATGGCATCTAAAGAGATTAAAATAACTCTCTTAGAAAACTCAGAGTGCCCCATAAGGATGAACACTCTGCACAGATAGATGGGTCGTAAGCTCATTGCATTTTTGAGTGTATTAGCCATCACATGGTTGAGCTGGGAATCACAATGAAGGAAACATGTCATGCTGAAACATGTCAGTGCTGATCTTTATCACTGATTTGAATATCCATGCTTGCAAGTATTCTAAAAGTTAGAAAGTTTAAAGACAAATGGCCATTTTCCATAAGCTGCCACTTAACTCTCCAACTGCTTCCTTTAAGCACCTGATAACAGCTGTGAGAAAAGTTTGTCTGACCGAGGACTGAGAAGTAAGTGGATTTTACTGAAGAAAGCTCTCAGAAGAAAGATATCCGCAATATTTGCTGTGTAGATAAAGTAAATGTATTGCTGCATAGTTATTTATCTTTGTTCTTAGTGGGATGGACTGCAGTAATAGTTTAATACAGTGAATCCAAATAAGTAGATTCACGCCATAGTCTCGTAACAAGCTACTTCAAATCTCTGGATATGAATAGATTTAAGCTGGGATCTGAAAAAGCAGCCCAGTGCTCTAAAACAGGGAAAAGCAATAGCATGCTATACCCCTGCAGAACTCTGCAGTGTAAACACTGAAATGCTCTTCCTCAATTTCACCAGTTCTTGCCAGCTATGAGGTGGTTCAGAAATGCTCAGAACAAAGTCAAAGAGGGATAAACTATCCTTTTTCAACTTACCGGAACATTTTTGAAATTTAAGTTCTGCCTAAGTGTTGCCTACATGACACTTGCCAGCACTGCCCTGATTTTGTGTTTCTTGTATTTTAAGTCACTGTCAAAGTCTAAAAATGGCTATACTAGGAAATGTGTTTCTTTTGATGTTTGGTTTTGAGAGAGGCATTGACTTCCTTTCAGCATTTATATAGAAGCAGGAGACTCCTTACCCTAATTTTACTTTCTGCTCAGCTGCCTTTATCTCCTAAGTAAATAAAGCTGTTCACTGTAGAGGCTGTGACCACTTTGATATTGAAATTTTGACAAAATGCTTCCTGTGGCAATTTGTGTCAGAGATAAACTCCCAACATGACCATGATATCATGCCTCTGCAATGCTGGGCAGTGTGCAGGCTGCAGAAGCCCTTGCCTGCCCTAGGTCCCGCTGCTGTGGCATGGTCTGCCTGCCTTCTGCTGTCGTTAGGAGACCCCGGAGCAGGGTGACTGGGGATCTCCAGCATGCTCCACACAACTGAGGCTGCAAAATGTACAGCTCTTTTACTCCTAACTTCTGCCAGCAGTGTTAAACAGCAAGTGGAAAGAATGGGAATTAGAGGCAAAGCTTCAAGTCTATTACAATTTAGAAGCTGAAAAAAAGAGAAAGAAGAAATATGTATCAGGCAGCCCCAACAAAAAGGGCAATTTGAAAACCAGGGGAGCTTTTGCTCTCTCTTCTATAGCTGTTTAAAAATTGGACTTGCGTATCTGTCCCCAGATGAAAAATCCAATTTTCTTCCAGTCTCTTAGGGTTTCACCTGGGAAATTATCCATTGAGAAAGAAATTACCAAGGGCTTTCTTTAAAGTGTGTTCTGTATTCTGAAACAGAGTTTCATAATGCCCTCCCAGTAACCAAAGAAGGCATTTGAACAAGATTTTCGGTGAATTAGGAGTCAAAAAACACTTTTCTAGCTTAGAAAAGTTATTTAGCTGTAACCACTGCAGTATCAGAGCTCAACTCATAGCCCTCATATGGAAATTCTGATGTTAGCAGTCATCTTCCTTTCATTCATGGTGCGTAAATGTCATTAAGATCAGATTTTTAGAGGAAATCAGTGTTTAAAGATGCACTAAAGATTGGCACTGAGACTGATCTACAGCAGAACACAGGATTCTAACTGCTATCCAAGGCAACACTAAATATCTTTGTAGATCTAGATATTTTACTAACTGATTTCCCAAAGGTTCAAACTAAGAACCTTGGCAAAGAAAGATTCTTGCAGTCTGAGTCATCTTAGCTACAAGAAGAAACAGCACATCACATTTATCCATTTGAAGAATCTCACGTCTTTCCATTCCGTATCTGAAAATGGCTCTGAGCTCCTCAATTCTATGTGTATTTCGTTTTTGAAAGAAGTTCCCTTACAAGCCCTCATTTTCCTGCGATCTTTTTCATCTTTTTTTCTCCCTATATCTTTTTCTCCCTCTTTTCAGTGAAACCCTTTCTTTTATTTCTTCTACTAATCCAGTGCACAGGCTGATTGAGGTGTGGTGTCCATCCCTTTGGGACTTGGCTGAGCCACAGAGAAACACTGTCTGCCAAAAAGTCTCCCCCTGTCCTCCCATCTGGTTGGTTTGCTGGTTTAATAAGTGTGTTCATAAAACATTGAGGATTGCACAGATTTCCCTTGCTATTTTCAGACTTATCTTCCTCTTTCACCTGATCTTTTATGGGACAGACTGCATTCTTTGTTCCTCCAATTCCTTTCTCCTTTGATCTCCCCACTGTAAATGGGGCTGCTTAATTAAGTGAAATATTTCACTTTATGGGTTTATTTTCATGAGAAAGCCTCCTCCACCTCCTCTTACTTACCAACCTGTTCTCCCCAACATGAATCACTTTTCAGTTCCTAGCAGCCTTTCACAGCAATGTGAACCCAGTCACCTTTCCTGCTGGAAGAGGCCGGCAGAGAATTGCAAAATGCCACCTGCAAAGTCAAGCTCACTCACCTAGCTGGTCATAGCCCAGTTATCCTCAGATTAACAGTCTTGTGTCAGCCTTTTCTATCAACAACACAGGTGTGTTAAATGGAAAAGCAGTACGAAGCACTCAAGACGAACACTGGAACAGGGTAGAACAAACCTTGCACATTCAGGGGGATACAAACACTATCTTAAAAAAAAAAAAAACCAACCAAGAACTTCAATTTATTTTTGTATAGATTTTTTTGTTTGTTTTGTTTGTGCTTTTTCTGGTGGGGTTAGTGAGGTTGATTTCCTTTA
>NW_009917793.1:7138-14150 GCF_000696875.1 Nestor notabilis | reverse complement strand
TTTTTCTCCCTCGGAACCTGACTTATTCCCCTCTCCCTTGCCCACTTCCAGGCTTCCTCTGAGTATGGTTAGAATGAAAGTATCCCTGCTGAGTGCCCAGTCCTTCTGGCACAACCTATTCATCCCACTGAGAAGCACTAAGGCTTCTTGCAGACATGTCCAAATGCACAATGTATCATGCAGCTCTGATAAGACCAGAGAGAAGAAGCCACACAGTATTTAGGCCACCCAGAAACCTAAGTTTCATCTTCAGAATGGCTTATGGTTGAATCTCCAATGGTACATAAGTGCCTACACCCTGAGAGTCATGTCTCTGCTGTCATCTAAACCATAGAAGGTCATAAACCTATAATACCCCATCTTTTAAAGTACTTCTGGGCATCTTCAGAGCTCATACCAGTCCTTAGTCTTCTATCTTAACTCCTCAGGACTCAGACTTTGCATTTCTTTATAAATTCTACAAATAAAGTTCAATGTATTGGGTGTGTGGGAGGTCCCCATTTAACACAAAAGTGATTAGTTTAAGGCAGTTTGTCTGTTTCTCTGCTTTTTGCTTGGTGGATCAGTGATAAGGAGACTTATTTAAAGCTTAGAAGACTTTACATTACACCATAGGGGAATGCTGACTACCAGGCCATATCTTCTTGCTAGTTAAATACTCATTCACTGAGAACCTGGGAGAAAAGGACCATGTGGTTAATTCATTCCCTCTGAGGGAGGGTCTGGTGCTCCAGTTTCTATGGCACTTAAAAGAGAGAGCTTTTGAGAGGAAAACAGATCTTCTCCCTTCCTGATTAACATCTGGGCAACATTCTTACTACCTTTGGCTAAGCTGAGAGGTAATTATCCCATGAAAAGGGAAATGTCTTCAACAGGAAGGAGCGAGGAGCTCCTAGGATGGCTCTGGTCCACATGCCTGGAATCGAGGAACACCTCCTTTACGAGGGAAGCCCAGACTAAGATATCTAATTTTCTATATATGGGAGAGATTTAAGAAATATTTCACTTCTTAATGTTTCATACTGGCTACTTCAGATGCTCCCAAGAGAGTGACTTGCTGATGTGGTGCTTATTTCTCCTTGTGTAATGCATAAAAATTCCCAGCCTGGACATTGCAAAATCCACCAAGCAAATACCTACTACACTCAGTATTAACAAGTCCCTGTTGTATATCTAGCCTATGAGTGTTTGAGTCTCATTTTTGGAGTGGGTCTAAGGCTCAGTGTGGCAAATCACTTTTAAACTGGGATTTTCAACACACTGGTAACAGAAACCCTTTTGAAGCTCACAGGGAACAGCATTCTGGTTTAAAATCATCAGTAGAGAACAGCACTGCTGAACTAAAGATGCAAAATTAAATGAAAAGGATATTTTTTTACTTACCATATAGGTTTTATATGCCCAAATAATTGTCACAATTTTAATAGGTGTTAGATCCAGCAGCTCTTACTGACTTCACTGGATGGTGTGAAGCACTACGAATTTTGGCAAATTGGAGGTTTATTTAGGAGCCCAACTTCTGGCACCAGCTTTTGAAAATCTTGGCCAGGGTTCCCACATAATGTTAACACACTCACATCATATGTCTCAGTATTGTGTGAGATCTACACATCCAGCACTCTGCTAAGCTGCAAATTTAGTAAGACAAGTGAAAAAAGAGAAACATTTACGTATGTGCAGTGTTGCTAAGTTAATGTATATTTTCTCTTATTTGAGAAAGATTAGCCTGAATTTACCACCTCCTGATTACCTTTGGATACAAATAAAAGTTGTGAGGGAATAAAAGGCATCTTTGTAAAACATCTGGAATCAGGACATAGTCCAGGGTGAATATCATCAAGTCGAAATCACACAGAAAGCACTGGAAAAAACAGAAGTAAATGTTGAATTGATACTTTAAAAGTTTTGTGCCACAGGGTTTATACAACAATTGAGTACACTTAGCACTTCAAACTCTGTTTCTGTTGTTTTGTTGTTTGATTTTGGTTTTGTTGTTTGGTTTTGTCTACTTTTAATTTCCTAACATACATATTTGTATCAAGTTACCATTCACAACAGTGAAGGCCTAAGCAACCTCCAAAGAAATAATTATATGATGAATAAGTTTATGATAGGATTCTTATCTATCAATACTAATTTTACTAATTTAATGTAATTCATATTTCTTGATGTCAGCTATATAGAAGAAAAGCACCAAATCTGAGCTAGTTTTTTATGTTTCTCTATCAGAAAGAGATAGGGACCTCCTCTGTGCAGTTCACATGCATACAAGGTAAAGATCTAGGTCAGGTGAGATGAATACCACTCTGTTGCAAAAGCAGAAGATGCTGAGAGAGAGCACAGTGATTATGTTGTAAGAACTTTTATGGAGCCAAATTCTTTTGTAGTCTGTGTGAAACAAATGTGCTAACCTATTCCTGTGACATTTGATATGAATGCAAATCACTTATTGTCTCCAGTGGGAGATGACACATATCTGAGACAGCATCTGGTGCTGATGATGTGAATAAATGCCCTCTGTGAACTGGGCAGAGAACACCGGTATCGTTATCATGAGACATGCACAGGATGTGAACTCAGAGGTGAAAGGCTGCTTCACTCACCCACTTGGCCACGCAGCCTTTACCATCATACATCCTATTGATTGCTATGAAAGGAAGGACAAGCCTACAGGAATTGTTCTGACATGATGGGTGGACGCAGCTTTAAACAGCTGTCTGAGGACTTTGCCAAAGGGTGGCCAGAATGAATTTTTCATTGCCCTGGTCTGTCCATCATGCCACAGTGAGTGATGCCTCTGGAAATAGCTCCTTCGGCCAAGCATAACAGGGTCACACCTGCCCAGCTGTTCTTGGTGGTCATGGATGGGATCCAAAGCCCACTGAAGTAATTGGAAAAGGCCCTGATCTTTGGCTCAGACCTTAGTCCTTGTTTCTACTAAATTAGCTGCACAAGCTGGCAAAGATTTCCCTGTATCATGCATGGTAGGATTTGGGCCTTTGGGATTACTGTAACAACTTTATAGTTCCATATTGGTAGCCATTTTATCCTAGTGGTTTTTAGCTAAGTGATGTCATTGCTCTCATCTTCCTCTGTTGATGCATTTTTGGCAAAAATCTAAGAAATCTTTAAGACCCATGGAACTAATTGAATTTTTCACATAGAAACGGACCTCTGGGATTGAGCTGTGAATAGGTGAGCAATCAGTGAATTTCCAGAAGACACAGACTGTAACTTGGAGTAGCAAGTGAGAACATGAACTGCATAAAATGCACATATAAGGGAAAAATCAACCTCTAGTACACAGTGAAGAGAGTTATTGCATGGTTGGGGAACTGAAGAAGTAAATTTGTCTCTCATCCTGTATAGAATAAATTGATGCAAAATTCTGATCCAAAGGCAAGTAAAGTACATGTGTTTCTTTCTGTTGATTCTAACAAACCTTTTTCAACCCCTGCAAAGATAAACATGTTTTTTAAATTTGGGGTTTTGAGGTCTAATTCTGGTATAAGTGGCAAAGACTCAGACCTCTCTTGTTTTAAAGGTAAGGAGAAATGTTCATTCCTGAAGCCCAGGAAGAGAACAGACAGTGGAAACCTGGTGCTATGTGTGTTGTTCCTAGTGCAAATATTTTGGATAATATCAAACCTTACATAGTGGAACAAATCCTAACCACAAGCCCTTAGTTTGCACCATAGATTGAGCACATCAAACTGGAGACTTGGGAATGTGAGCTAAAGTCTTCTCAGTCAAAATTAACTATGAAGGAGGACTGTAGAGCAACTTCACTGTAAATCCTAACTTTCTTTTAGCTGCAGGCATTTGCCTACAATGGCATTATTTAATCACATTTCTTTCTTCACAGGCTGTGTTATGGCTCCACCTAGCAGGAAACACAGGGATTACTTAGTTAAAAATCGTGCTAAAAAAGAAGCAATCGAGTTTATAAGTAAAACGGTGTCACCAACTAGACTAGTGTTACTAGTTCATCTTATTATTATCATCCAGGATTTGTAGTGCCCCATAACACATCTAGATACTTCCAGGTTCAAAAAGAAGCTTTTTCTGACTTAGATAGACTAAATGTAAAACAAGGGATGCAATAGAGACATAAACAGCCATGGGAGGGAAAGCAGAGATAGGTGAGCATGAGAGAGGTTGAGTCACCAACATGACTGACCTTGCAAATGTGTTGCTGGGCTCACCTTGGAAGGCACAAAAGGGAAAAAATTAAAGGAGGTTGAAGAGGTGGGTTTGTGCAAGGTCTTCAAGCAAGAAGTGTGAGAACCAGCTCACCTTCTAAGCCAAAGGAGCAGCTGAATTAGTTTATCAGTATGGATCTAACAGGGGTGGGAGCAAACCCCAACAATAAACGAGTGGCACTAGGGATGTGTCTGAGGGGATGATAGTTGCAGCAGTTGTCAGGACCAGAAGAGGATGAAACTGAGCTGTTCAAAGACAGAGAAAAGGATGCTGCAGCAGTCAAGCCATGGGTCAGGGCAAGAGTTTAAGTTATGCAGATGAGGAGAGAAAGTCACATCCGAGAAATAATGACCTCCAGGGATCATCTGGAGAATCTGCCTTTTTAAGAAAAAGAAATAAATAGGAGGTGTGGGATGTGTAGGAGGTGCAGTTTGCTGCAAAGTTATAGTCTCTGATTGCAGACCATATACAGGGAAACGATAGATAGGGGTGTTTAAGTATGGAAAAATGAATATGGTTAAAGCATTTACTAGGGCTCTCTGCCACAGTAACTCTGAGCATACCTCCCAAGAGGATCCAAGCCGCTAGTCTAACATGGGTGCATGCTGGTGAGGATCCTCCCCAGTTCTGTCTCACTGCATCAACAGGGCAGAAACTCAGCCTCGATATGAAGAGCAGAAATACAAAAAGCAGATAAACTTTGATATGCGAGAACCTGCACTTTAACTGCTTGGCGTTATCCCATGGTAGCCACCGGAGGGCACTCTAGTCTTGCTATTGAGAGTCCGTTGCACTGATACCTGCACTAGTTTGCTAAGCCTGCAGCAAATTTAACTGCATTTCGAGGCACAGGTGGTACCTGTGCGTCGAAATGAGAGCTGAACAGCGTGGCAGGTCTCCTTCACTCCATACTTGCTTCCCTTGTCTTTGTAAAATATAAACCGTGATGTTTTGCCTGTGAATGGAGCAGGGGATGAGGAGGTAAAATCAGTTGCAGATGTACTGAGCCCATCATGAGAATTCCTCCAGTTTTAAAAAATGCTTGCTTTCAAAAATTAATTAATGGTGGCCAAGTGCGGCTTTGGGATGAGAAAATCATTGAGCAAGCTGGTTTCTTATTGGCTTCACAAGTGTCCTCACAGAAATGTTGGTTTCTACTTGAATATGGATTGAATTTGTCCCTTCCTCATAAGAACAAATTTCCAAAGTGGCCTGCACTTTTGGCATCTATTAGGGTATTATATACAAGTAGGTTTAAAATATTTCAAGAAAAAATAGATATTTTTCTATACTATTACAATGTTTATGGCTATATTTTGGTGGCTCCAATATGTGATTAAAAAAAAAAAAGTTTCAATGTGTATCACAGTTCTGAATGTACTGCTTGAATGTTAATAATAATACTAATAATAGTAGTAATAATAATAATGTATTTTCATTAGTTGTGGTAGCAGTATGAATATTAAGACATCTCTCACACTCTCTTCAGGAACACTGCTAGATGAAGAAACATGGCCTTAAAGATGATTTGATGATAAAACCAAAAAAATTTGTGTAGCTTTTAGTAGTTTGTTTTTACAGGTATGTTAATGCAATAAATATGAATTAATTCACATTTTATCCAACATCAAACAGAGGTACTAATGCTGTCTTCTTTTTCTGAGCATCTTAGAGAAGCTAAGAAAGTTCATCTCCCTTCTAAGTTTTAATTTAAGTTATGAAAATCTCTGAGAGAAAAGCCTATAAGAATTTTTCTTCAAAGCTTGTGTATAGGTAATTGCAGATATGGGCATGTAACTAAAAGGAGTGGAGGATTTATAATTCTGAGTAGCAGTAAAAATGAGTGAGATGAAATAAAGTAACAAGTTTGGTGTGGTTTTAAAAGATAAAGGAGAATACGTGGGAACTGGATAAAGGAAAATGAAGATGAAGGGGAAGAGTTTTTGAAGAGAGGTAAAAAATGAAAAAGGAGAGGGAGAGGAGAAATGAGGGTGAATATGATCCTTTGAAGAACCAGAAGAGCACAAACACCACTAGTGTGCTCCCATGCTTTCTAATAAAACCTGAGCTTTTTTCACTTGTAAATCAAATTACCAGCCACTGGCAAATGAGCTTTCAAACCATTACAGCTGATCTGCACAGGGCAGCTTTCCTACTACAGAAACCAACCTGCAGAGTACTTGTACTTTTTTCCTAATACTCGCTTATCTTCTCGTTCTCTGTCTTCTGTTCAGTGTCCAAGCAAAACCTATGATCCGCTCATAAAGTCTACCAGAGACTTTCCTGATGAAGTCATTAGCTTTATTAAACGCCATCCACTGATGTACAAATCCGTTTACCCAGTGACGGGAGGACCGGTTTTCACTCGAATCAATGTGGACTATCGTCTGACCCAGATCGTGGTGGATCATGTCATGGCAGAGGATGGGCAATATGATGTAATTTTCCTAGGAACAGGTATGAGAGACAACTTCCACTATCATTCTGCACAGACCACAGTCCTTTAAGAATACTTGTAGTCCAGGAGGTCCCGAATAAACCCGTTGATTAACATATTTTTCCTACACATGATTAACATATTTTTCCTACACATGCAGCTTCAAGAAGCATTTAGATGCTCCTGGTTCTGTGCCAGGTCTTCATGCAAATCCTAAAATTAGATTAATAAGGCTCAAGAGATTGCCACTACTGGGATTTTAGTGCTTCCTGGTCCCTAGGTGATAAACTAGTTAAGGGTGAGAGTACCTGGACCTTCTTAACCTTTGAGTACAATTCAGTACCTGTCTTTACATTACACGGTAGTTTCCTC
>NW_009917793.1:0-7107 GCF_000696875.1 Nestor notabilis | reverse complement strand
GCTGTCAGAATATCAGTATTCAATCAAAAGGAAAAAAGATTACCTTAATTTCAAGGAGTACTTCCTGTTCCCAGTAGTGACATAGTATTTCATTAAATCTCATGTGACATGGAACAGCTAACAAAGATTTAAAATTGAGCCTAAGGCAAAAATTATACTTAAATACTTTAAAAGATATAACTTAGTGACATGAATAGCTCCAAACAAGAGAACCAGAATTGAACAGAGAGAGACTAAACTATTCTGTGAGGGAAGAAACCTGCTTTTTGCAGTTTTTCCATGGATAATTATATATCTATTTACATTGTTATGATAGTTATATGCCTTCAGGAGAATGTCTAATTTTACCATAGTAATTAAATTTAGGATCACTGGATGAATCACCTAGCAGCGTGGTATGCTAAGAAATACTAACGTACCTGTTCATAGTATTTCTGAAGTAATAATCTACCATCTTACTCCACTGGAATTTCTTGTTCTTAATCCACAATTTGACTGTCTCTCACTAGTAATAAGTCTTATAAAGCATTTCTACCCATTTGATCTGAATGCTTTAATAAGGAAGTCATCACCGTTATCTCCATTTCACAGCAGGTGTAACTAGGTACATGTAGGTGAAAAGATTTATCCAAGAGCAGTGGATGACCTACTGTCATGAGCTGCAAGGAAATTAAGATTTCTGTTTAAATCCTACACCACTTTGCTGTCATATCGGGTAGTTTGATAGGTATGGATACTCTGAAGTGATTTGGGGAAAGGAGTGAATTGTCACAAAGCATCACCTCTTATAAAGTGTGGGTTGTCTCAGCCTTCAAGAACTTTCCGGCTGCATTATCACACATGTGAGTCCAGAGATAGCCTCTCTCTTGGACCATTAAGGTCTTTCAGCTAAATCCCTCTCACAACTCTTGTCTTCCAAAAAAAGACAGTGTGAAAGTCCCTCTGTGATCCCTGCAAGTCACATACAGTGGTGTAAGAAATTAAAAAGGACATTAAAGTGCTATTTGCTCCCCTGCTGCCTGAGAAGGCTGGGAATAAACTTTAGCTGTGATGATGGGAAATCCTTGTTGCTTTCTGAATGCAGTCTTTAATATAGCCAATAGAGAAGGAAAAGGAGCACATTACCAAGTGGTGAGATACACAGGGTTTGGGAGTACTCACTAAAACATACTTTTCTTCTGATAAAAGTGAGGAAAAGTGATTTAAAACTTAGCTGTCTGAAAAGAGGACTTTACTAGTTAAAATTAACAAAGCATTCTTTTAGTGGCTATGGAGGTTGCTTTCAGATGTTTTCTATCCTCCACTATAAAATTTGTCATAGGAATAAAATTATATTGAGAGATCAGCAACTGAAATGCTCCCAGGTTAACTGTTATGACCCAGCACCAATGCTAATTCTTTCAGAGTAAATCCTCAGATTGAGAGATGTCAGGGAGAGCTTGTATCATGCAGTCACTAGGTGGCACTCCATAATATGCAGATATTTATTTATCTGCAGTTCTTCCCTTAAAAGTGAGTTTTCTTTTCCAGAAGCACATGGTTTTGTTCTATTTTATTCTCCAAACTCGTCCTATGGAAAAAAATAAACTGAAAGATAAAATTTCAGATATTATATAGAGTCTGAATACAGATATACCAAATCACCCAGGAGATTCTAAGCAGCAGATCAGAAGTTTATTATATGTTTGAATGTATACAGCCAACTTGTACATCTGCAGGCTTTGGCAATTATGTCAAACAAACAAACAAGAGCTCTAATATGTAAGGCAAACAAATACTTTTGGCTTTGATTGGTAATATGATCTTCGGTAGTTTGGGAAAACAAGATTGAAAATCTCATTTTTCCATTATAACGTGTTATTTTTCATCATTTCAATACTATGCATAGTGTAAGCTGTGCATATCCCGTCATCCAGCCTGCTTTCCCCTGAGCAGTTTTTAAGAGTACTTTTTAAGGCCATTCAAAGTTCACCAATATGCAATGGTCTGAGATTAAATGAACAGCTATTTTGTTTTTTTCACCAAGCAGGAATTCAGGTTAAAATTAATGAATACATTTAATTTTAAAAAACAAATCCAAAGAAGTAATTTCTGTAATGATTGAGATTTTGGTTCTGAATGGAGATTTTGTTCAAAAATTCCTCTAAAATTAAAAGAGAAATTTTAAAGCTTGCCTCCCCATATTAAAATGAAACCCTGTTTGGTTTAAAGGGCTCTCCTGGATGAAAATTAAGTCTATAAAGAAAAATAAATAATTTTCTGCCAATTTAGTCCTCCAAGCTGGATCTCTTTACGGTCAGACGGGCCCCAATTCTTTATCAAGGAAATCTGTGGAAACTTCTAGCTGGAAGCATGGATGTACTTGTCTGTTTGTGTGTTTGTGTAGCAGGAGAGTTAGACCATCTCTGCCAGGAGCAGCCTACAATTGTGTTGGCTCAGCCATACAGTAAAGCCATAAACACAAGTTAAGTAGATAGCAATAGATGCAGATAGGGATAGATGTTGTTTGAAGGCTGCATCCTTGGTGCATTATCTTTATCTTCAGGGCATGAAATTAAGTGGCACATATGTACTGAAACAACTGTGGGTTTTACATGATGAACATTTGTTTCAGACATAGGCACAGTCCTGAAAGTGGTGAGCATCACAAAGGAGAAGTGGACTAAGGAGGAGGTGGTCCTGGAAGAGCTGCAGATATTCAAGGTAAGCATTAACATCTGCAACATCAATTAAATAATATTCAGGGGACTTTAAGGCCCAAAGTGGCTTTGTCTGTCTGGCTGGTTGTTTACTGGAACTAGTTCAAGTTTCCAGAGGGATGCTATGTAAATTTTTAAATGCCTTGGTATTCTTTGGGTAAGTGAATTGAAAAAAGTCCAAAACCAAACAGACCGTGATGTTTCAAACTCATAGAAAGTCTCATTTATCCTGCCTTTTCTAAATGGAAATTTTATTATAAGCCCCAATTATTTTATTAGCTGTATTTTATTTTTAATGCCAATTATTCTGTTGTCTCAGCTTTGGGACTGTTGTTAGTACCATTATAATTGTTTTAAAACAAACAAACAAACAAACAAAATTCCACAGATGCAGTGAGATTCTTTACAATAACAACTTTAGGGATTGAAAATACAGAAATAAAGCAAAGTTAGTTTTGATTATTGGTAAAGGCTGACTCAGTGGTTTTGGCTGCTTTGATTTGGTATTCTGGCTGAGTGAAGAAGACAAAAAGTAACTGGAACCCTGCTAACACCAATGCCTTCTTCATAAATAGAATTTGTAAAAAGCCCAACCTCCTTTCTGTTGCTCAGGCACAATTTCTGATTAACCTCATTACTGATGAAGGAGCTGATGTGGACATACCATTACAATAGGAAAATGGAGACCTGTGTCTTCCTCACTGATTTTCTTTTCAATTTAGTAGTTTCTTCTTCATTCTTTGCATTCTTACTTTGCTTTCTTCTCATGCTGTATAGTTCTTTACTTTTCACCTTGCTTTTTCATCAAAATTTAGCTACATCCCTGGCATTCTGATTACTTTCTCACACATCCTCTCTCCTATGTGTTATCTGAGTTCATAACCACAAGCCAGAATTTTTGTCCACAGTAAATAAATTAATTTGGGACTTAGAGAGTGTTCTCCAAGTGTTAGGAAAGGATCTCTAATAATTATTTTGTATAATATATTTCTCCATATGCCTTTTGATATGTCATGTGTGTGATGAAACTTTGATTTAAAGGCTCTCCATGTCTTCTTCCCACTGTCTTGGACACCAATTATAAATATCACTCAGAAAACACCAAGATTACTCAGTGGCCTGCCAAGTAATCAGCAGTTTCAGTATGTGCATCAAATTGCTGCATTCTTTAAGCATACTGTCAAGGTCAAATATACCATATCATATTTAGAACAAAAAATGGCTGATTTTTTTTCTGCTCAGAAGACATTCCTTTGCATGCTTTTTGGTAACATCCGTAACTGTTACCTCTATGGTTTTGAATCCAGAAAATTGAAGGGGGTGAAGGGCTGAAAAACATCCCTTATTTCCTCAGACTGCATTAGGATTAAACAATAGGCTTAGATTAATCATCTTCTATCAGGCGATAGATAATACCCTGAGCTTTGTCTTGTTCTTACATCACTCACTGGCAAAAATTTCAGTGTCTCTCACATCCTGGTGCAGGGGATCTGCCTATGTATCCCTTAAGTGCCATCTAAGCCTTTCAAATAGTCCTTAATAAGAGCTTAAATTGATGTGAAAGCTCATTGTTAGTCCCCAGGATGGAGTAGATAGTAGGCTCTGAGAATTAAAGCCAGTTGCCTCATAAGTAGCAGGGAAAATTTGTGGGAGCTATTTTTGAAAGCATGAATTTAGTGATTTTCTGGTTTTTGTTTAAACCGGGCAAATGAATCTGTAGTTTTATTTGCTTTTTGTATCTTAAGTTCTGTTCTTTTTTTCACTAAGAACAGAGAATGTGTGAACTAATGCTCCTCCTTTATTCATTTTTCAGCACCCTTCATTTATCTCAACCATGGAGATTTCTCAGAAGCAGGTAATCATGAGATTGTTTAATTACTGCAGGATATATGGTACACTGAATATTCAGTTTGTTATTTTCAGGTGATGCCTGCTACTTACTGGCCAAGCTTTCCATGAATGGCTTTTAAAATATGACTGGAAAGAAGGAGATATGTTTGAATTTGTTTGCCTGCCTAATTCACATTTGCTTACAAACAGTAATTTGTTTACCCAAGCTGGTAATTATTCATGGAAACACATCTTTAGTCATACGGTAGTGGGATTTGTGAGTGAAGTCAATGCACATTCTTTTTCCGGACACCAGAAATATATGTCTTTTTACAGTCTAGTAATAATTTATTTTTACAATTATTGTTGTTATTTTTATTAGTAGTCAAGAGAGATCAGGGCCTCATTGTGCTAAAAGTTGTGTGCACACAGACTGAAACCCAGTCCCCCTCCTCTAAAATTGCAATCTAAATCTGGGTGGTCCAATCCTGGCTGCACACGAGCTAGTCCCCGTTGGGAATCTCCCGATGGGAAACAGTTTTATGGCAGCTCGGAGCTCTATGATGGCTACATGCATGTTTGGGAGGCAGCGTGACAACACAGCCATCCCTCCCTGCTCTGCAGAAGTGGCCGGAGGAGCTCCGGCACGACACGACTCCCTCACACGGAAGGAGGTATTTTGCCATTCAGGCACGCACAGCACAGCTGGGTCCCATCTCCCCTGAAAGAAGGTGGCAGGCCAGCTGGAAGTATTGCATGAGCCAGCTCCAGCTCAACAGCAAGTACTTGGACCACCCTTGTCTCAACAGGCAATCTACTCACACGTTGGGGAGAGAGGGGAGTAATATTATCCTCATTCTACCTAAGGAGAAGAACAAAAGATGAAGTTTTATTCACAGAAAGTCATCCCTAGTTCCCAGATTCCTAACATCATGGCTATCCAGCCCCTGTTTTTTAAATATGTTATTGAACCATTCTTTCCATGGTTTGGTTTCTGGTTTTTTATTACAGCACAAAGTAAAGGTGTAAGGGAATTGAGCATCAGCGCCTTTCCAGGACTGCAGTTCCTTTTCCTCTCTGCCATGTTGTCAGGGATGGATCAGAACTGGCCAGTTCACACTGAGCCCTGAGAAACATTTTATGGTAAAGGGGACAGCTTGAAAATCTGTAAGCATGGCCCTGAAGAAGGGAACTTTTTAAACAGGCTGCTTAGAGAACACTCCTAATTCATTTGCTTTGCCTGATTTGCAGCAACAATTGTACATTGGTTCCAGGGATGGATTGGTTCAGCTCTCACTGCACAGATGTCACACGTATGGAAAGGCTTGTGCAGACTGCTGCCTTGCCAGAGACCCATACTGTGCCTGGGATGGAAACTCATGTTCCAGATATGCCCCCACTTCCAAAAGGTAAGAAAAAAACATATAACGTGCTGTAAAAGATCTTCCTGCTTGCAAGAATTTGAGAGGTTCCTAATCAGAATAAGTTACCTTTACTTAGCATGTCATTTGCCTTAAAATCTGATCATACTTCGCCATGTTACACACTTCTGCTCAAGGAACTGTGAAGACAACATAGCTTTTTTCAAGTCTGTGTTTCAATTACACAGCTACTGCAGCTAACATCATAAATCCATCACTTTTATATGCTGAATGCTTTAAGGCATGAGATCCTTAGATGGAGGTCCAGGTTGTGGCTAACACTGCCCAAGATGCAAGAGCCTCTCTTAAGCTTCTTGACTTTTGCATGGGGCACCACCATAGTTATAAAGTAGAGTTTAATACAGTATCACAGTGTGGACAGTAATGAAAGACATTTAATTCCATGATCTAAATGAACAATTGTATTTGTCCTCTAGCCATGAGAGGGAGACAGAGACTTAAGCACCGTGACTTGACCACATCAGGAGTAGTTTTTCCACAGTGAAAGAAGTTTCACCTGAACTTTCTGTATTATCCACCAGCTAGGGCAGCAGCATGAATTTGCATGGAGAGAGAACATGCTGCAGGCTCTAGCAGTGCAGTACCCAAGCTGCTGCATGTATCTCTTGGAAATTTAAAATCATAGAATCTTTGGGTTGGAAAGGACCTCAAGATCATCTAGTTCCAACTTCCCTGCCATGGGCAGGGACACCTCACACTAAACCATGTCGCCCAAGGCTCTGTCCAACCTGGCCTTGAACACCACCAGGGATGGAGCATTCACAACTTCCTTGGGCAACCTATTCCAGTGCCTCACCACCCTCACTGTAAAGAACTTCTTCCTTATAGCTAATCTAAACTTTCCCTGTTTAAGTTTGAACTCATTACCCCTTGTCCTACCTCTACAGTCCCAACTGAAGAGTCCCTCCCCAGCATCCTTCAGCTACTGGAAGGCTGCTCTGAGGTCTCCACGCAGCCTTCTCTTCTCCAGGCTGAACAGCCCCAACTTTCTCAGCCTGTCTTCATACAGGAGTGCTCCAGCCCCCTTATCATCCTCGTGGCCCTCCTCTGGACTTGCTCCAACAGCTCCATGTCCTTTTTTTGTTGAGACCAGAACTGCACATAACACTCCAAGTGAGGTCCCACAAGAGCAGAGT
>NW_009917792.1:20485-33096 GCF_000696875.1 Nestor notabilis | reverse complement strand
TATTTTTCATGTGGTGGGATTTGTTTATAAGCTTCTGTATTACCTAAACTCAAGGGGAGGAGGCTACTGAGAGGAAAGTGAGAAAGCAGGATTAAGGAGAAATGATTCAGCTCCATTGCATTTCCAACTGAACGGTCATAAAATGTGCAAATCCTGTTCCTGGGAATTTCATGTCTGAGGCCTTCCCTGCCATTGCCCTTCCCGTGCCCCCTCTCTCTATTGCTCTCATGCAAAAACAAGCATCAGGAAAGATGCTTATGACTCCACGGACACCAAAGGCCACAATGTGTGTGCTGGCAGGGAGAAGGCTCTGACCAGCACGTGCGCAGGGCAGACACTCCAGATGTGACCATAAACTACAGACAAGGGAGGCTGCAGGGATGGAATCCAGCAGGATGACAGGAGTAAGTGGGGAAAGTCCACTTAATGCCCCAGCTCCCAACACCCCAGCTATAATTAAGTACCCTGGTAAAAAACAAAGGTAAGGTAACTTTTCAGGCTTGTTTGCTCTGTAAGAAAATGATACAGCAATATATGTGATTCAGACCCCATCAGCTTGAAGAGTTTCTATCATCTCCTTCTTAGCTTATCTACCATCACAAGGCACCAAAATAGACATGGGCCAGCTTTCTAGACCCCGGAGATCCCCCAACAATCCATCTTTGATCAAACTGCAAGACAGAAGGACCACTGTCATACACAGGTTAATGAAGTTTTGTCATTGATTCAAACAGAGGTCAACGTGGCTAGATAAGGCCTCTGAGCACCCTTGCTACCTGACTAAACACAGAGCAGCAAGCAGTGCTAAGAAAGGAGGTGGCCCTTCACCTGTCCCCAACCCCAGTGAGCCCGCAAACCTTTTCTTGGTAGAATATCAGGTCATGTCTGCTGGACCTGGCAACAGCTGGCAGCTTTCTTCCACTTACAGATACATCTGGGAGATACTGAGGATCACCCAACAGGTAGCACATGTCAAAATAAGTTCCTTTGATTGATAGTTATTTATTATTATTTTTAAATAAAATGAGAAGAGATCGAATTGGTTGCCCATCAGCAGCTCAGGTCTTTGTTTGGCAACTTCTTGGACAGTTTGACCATACATATGACAACACAAAATAAATTTCACTTGCTTGCAGTAGCAGTTTGCTATAAACTCAGTCCATCAGGGGTTTATAGTTCTAGCAGCAGTGAGATATATGAAATGAGAAGCCCTTTCATCCCTAAACTGCTCTGCAGTCTGGTCGAGATGATGAAAGTCCTTGCTTCTAAGGCCAGAGGAGAGCAGGAGTTCATTCAGCCGGTTTGGCTGTGCTAGGAGGAGGCGTACAAATAAGGTCCAAAGACGAGAGGAGGCCCAGAGAAACAGCAGCCCTTGGTTTTGCAGAACAGTCAAAAAGGAATCCTTAATGATGCTTGCCTTGCTTTGCAGGCTGGAGGGGAGCAGTATTTCCATCAACTGAATGATCTCAGTTCTTTGGCTTCCCTGAGGGCACTGCAACAGGACAGACAGCGATCGCTCTCCAGAGGCACTCTCGGATGTTTGTGTTCTTCCCACCCACCAGCAGCCTCGAACCTGAGCACATCTTTGGCACAGCAGGTGGTATCCTTAATCCCACGGAGGGCCAGCCCGAAGCGAAGATTAGCAGAAGAATTTGTTTTCATTAAAATCCAACCTACCATTAACATCCTATCTGATGGTGCGGGTTTAAAATGCACATGTCCAGCTATTCTAGCAGCTCTGTTTCTGCAGGGAAAGGGCAGTTCAGCAACCTGCTTCTTCACTTTCTAATGTCTTTCTTTTAATCAACAAGTAACTAAGACAGACACAACGAGGAATGTTAAATGCACTTCCTCCTGTCGAATTTTGCCAGCAAGGTCAATGGGATTGGGATTTCACCTTCATTATGTTTCTTTTGACCATGGAACTGGTCTGACTTTCCTCCCAGAGAAATTTTTTCTTTATGGGCCCGTTAAAAAACAAAACAAAACAAAACACAACAAAAGAGACATACAAATAAACACTAATACGTGCAGGAAAAATACAAACCTTAGCACCATGCACTCCCCTCATTATTAGACAAAGGTTGGGAAGGGTTCACAAGTGTAAAATGCTCATGTGAATTATGAGATTACTGCTCAGTTTTCTTTCAAGTCGTGGGCTGGAAACAGATGGTGGCTGTAGCATTTATGACGGCACAACATGTTACTGCAAGCCTAGCCATCTCTCTCTCTCCTCAAAAATGCAGCTGCAAGGAAAGTTGTGGAAAATCACGTTAATAGTCTCTTCCACCACACAGTTTTCCAGCCCTTCATCCCTGGCCAGCACATGGACAGAGCCATCTTGTATCCCAGAAAGAATACTCTTCTAATCCCTGTCCTGAATAGTTACCACTGACTGGCTTATTTAACGGCTAGTTAAAATGTGAGGTTTGTTAGCATCATAAAAAAGCCTCCAAAAAGCAGGTCCTTAAGGTCAGAGCAGATGCCACGTGACCCCAAGCGCTCCGTAAGGGAAACACTCAGAAAGAAGAAATGAGACTGTCCTTCAGCTGTTTATTATTTAAACATTCAGTTCAGGCCAAGCAGGTTGATTTATAGAGAAGCAGAAAGACAGATACAACATTTGCAAAAGCATCTCTATGACTTAGGAGTCCAAATCTCACTTTCAAGCATAAGCAGAAACTTTCACAAGGGCAAATGCCTCTTGATTTTCACTAAGACAGACTTCCAGTGACCACAAGTTTAGAAGCATCTGTGTGCCTAAAGATGCAAAGAACAACCAACCCAATATTTAAATATCTTGCCTGTACATAAGAAAGAAATACTCAAGTTTCACTACTCGTGTGCTTCAGCCCTGATGGAAATGCCTTGCTGCTTAAAATATGTTCATACATACAGCAAAGCTATCCTTACAATCTGAGTGAAATACAAGAGCTGATTACTTGTTATCTGTAGGATCTCTGGGTGCTTTACAAATATGAAATATTCCTGTCTCACAACACTGAGACCATCAACTCACTAACAGTAAATCCATGTTCCTGCTGTCCTCTTTGCAGCCAGATACATGCAGTGTGATGTTTCTTCTTTCTAAGGTGTAGAACTGGGCAACTGAAACCAAGATAAGACTTTTACCATTCCCTTTATCACTTTTCACAGCTTGACCAGGAAGCTGCTACAGAAATCGTGTACACACTTGACACTTTATAAAGCCTTTTTCCAGAGATAGACTCTTTCCAGGTGATATGACCATACACATCCACTGCATATCCATCCCAACTGCAAAAACCCTCAGACCTTTCCTCTAAGACACAGAAGGTGCCATTTTTTTTTTCTTTTGGAAACCTCATCCTGCAGAATTCATTAGTATCCTACATAACAATGCACTTCCTGTAAGTAATGACCTATAAAGTATATTAGAAGTTTTCACTTCTGCTTTTATCTTTTCCTGATCTAGCCTGAAAATTCTTTTGAAGTTGCTCAAAAGTGTTCTTCATATATGCTTGGTTTAGGAAATACCAGATCACTATTAGCAAACTTCTCATTAATTAAGCAAGATAAAGGAGTCAAGATTATATGATCTGCTTAACTCCTCACCTTCTTAAGGTACTATTTTAAGAAAAGAAACATACTGAAGAAAATAAGGAAGGAAGACACCTCAGAGGCCCAAAGAGGGCAAGCACTACTATGGGCTTTCTAGTGTAGCTGAGCTTGCTGGTAGAAAGCCACTGAATAGTTAAAACTTTCCCTCATTCCTATGGAATAGTTTACTGAAAGGCTGCAGACTGGTTCTGAAACTAACATCACTCCAGACAATGCATAAGAGGAAAAGACTAAGCTTAGAATGTGTTAGCACAGTAGGCTCTTTGGAGCCTCAGCTTAGCAAGCCAACTCAGATCATGTCTAACTTGAGGCACGAGTAACTTCAAAGAAACATCTCACATGCCTCAAGTTCAGCTTTCCACTGACTGTTTTCCTGAATCACAACTTAGGGGAATGCAGGGAGCTAATGGGAAACATTTGCACTTGCTAACCCCAGCTGCAAGATCCCCAAACCCCTATTAGATATGCAGACATAGCCTAATCATTTTGGATCAGCCAGCAGGCTCTTCACAACAAATGGATACAAGCTGTTAGGCATGATCTTCTGAAGCATATGTCAGAGAAACCTACTCCTGAATAAATAGTGACAATTTGATTTAAAAGCAGTATTTGCAGCAATCAGTAAAATATGTAAGCTGAGCATTAACCTGTAGGGCTCCTACGTGGCCTGTTGAAGCAACCACTCTATCTGGGATAAACTGCTTCTGTCATTTTTGCTGTGGAAACCCATTGCAGCCAAGGGGACTTCAGATCCTGAACACACTTTTTAGTAGCTTCCTGGCTCTAAGGAGACCTCTGAGCAGCTTATTGCACTGTGGACTAGTTTGGACCAAGAAATCTATTCACTCCCAAGTGCATGAGCACAGAGCCCAGTCTGCATGGGGATCTTCCTGTTAAGTAGGTACCATGTCTCCTCAACCACACAACACAGCATGAGACATTCGTCTGCATGAGGGACATGTTGGCATCAGGGAAACATTAGCTCTCAAGGAAAAGGGGAAAGGGGGAAACTGCAGTGCTTGGTGGCAGCCAGGAAGTATGTGTCTTCAGGCAGGACCATTTGAGCATGACGAAGCATATCTTGGCTTCCTTGAAATGCTGCAGAATCTCTCCCTCCTTCTCTGACCCCACACAACTGGCACAGCTGAGCAACAGGCTCCAGCAGAACAGGGCCCATAGCAGAAAATCTGGCCACTTGAAACATCCCTGGTCTTCAGTTTAAACCAGCACCACCTTTATATGGAAAAGATATGTAAAGCCAAAGTGGTAAGGAAAAGGTGAAGCATGGCTAGCATAAGTAGGACTCCCCATTTGAAATGTTAGGCTGTCCCAGAAGTGAACAGGGCTCTTGAAAAGTCACTGCTGAGAAACACCTACACCAAACAGCAGAAAGCAAACCTAAGGTTTGAGTGCTGCTACCTAGAGAAGGAAGACAGCACTCACAGTGACATCCCTGAGTCAAAATTAGCCTCTCTGCAGAACCAAGTCAGAGACATTCTGAAGCCAACTGAGTTTCTTGAAAGTCTTGTAAAAATAAATTAAAATGAGTTGCTCAAATTCCTTAGACTGATGAAAAAAAAAGAAATCACAGCTAGGGATATCCAGTAATTCTGGAGGGATCTTGATACTTCACTGAGGTCTACAAGTTTGAGGTCATCCCCAAAGGGAGCTGAGGCTGCTCAGCACTTCATCCACAGGCCTTCTGTGAACAGAGTCTTCTTTCTTGTGGTCAAATAGGGGATAACTTGAATTTATGTCTTGTTTCGCCCCTTGTGAGCAAACAAAACAATTTCTATGAGTAATTCTACCCACTAATTGCCAAGGAAAGGTCTGGTAACAAACGCTCTGCAGGTCAGAGGCTTCCCTAAACAAAGTTGCTGTTTTCTGTTTTCTAACAGCACATATTCACATCCGGGGACCTCAGCAAATTCCAGAGTGGACGAGTCTCTGTGGGAAATTGCTTTTTCAGATTTTCTTCATTTAACTGCTCCAGGAAATGAGTCTATTTTTACAACAACACTAAGCAGCAAAATATGAAACCATTATCTGCTTCATGGCAAGAGTTTCGGGTCAATTCTCAGGTAACTGTCACCTTCGGTGAAGTCAACAGAGTTGTATCTATTTATGTAAACTGGTAATCTGGCCAATTATGTAATTGGTTGATCAGTTACTGGAACACAGAGCTACCAGGGCCCAAGGAGTGTCCCATTTTCATACGTCTCAAAGTTCATCCAAGCCCTGATGTATTGATAAGTGAAGTATTCAAGTATTATGGTCTGTAAAGATGATCATTAACTGCTGAACAATTTAAGCATGAGCATTTTTTATGAACATCTACTTTGTCCGAATGATCGTTACATGCACAATCTTTCATGGATTCCTTTTTCACCTGCCAAATGAACCAGGGTGGGATTCTCAGAAGTGTTTAAAATGCTTTTCTTCTACTTATTTGTGATTGCCCTCATGGAATCAAGATGTTTTCAAAATTCACAGGGGATTTCAAGCGCTATGGGCTCAATTACATTTCTGGGTGCTTCTGGTTTTTGCATACCTGAACTCAACAGCTACTCTCAGTTTCAAAGATGGACAGTAAAACCAACCAGTTGCCTTCATTATGTGAGATCAAAGATAGTACACAGACACCAAAGCACTAGGTCTGATCTTGGGAAGACGGGTGTGCAACACTTGTTGCAATCTTGGCTCCTTATTTCCCTGTTTGAGGGACTACTCCAGTCTTCATATGTGGATTTCTTTTCTGTTGAAGCATACAAGTCAGCCTTTCTTTGTGTATTTTTATCTAAGGTCCTGGAAGACATTTCGCATGTACAAGTATCAGTCCAAACAGATTTTTAGATGCTGAAAACTCAAACCAAGTCAGATTCGATGGCCTGCTAATGAGTCAAAAATCATAATGATTGGATTCCCCTCTAGAGGAAGAAGTAACACGGGAAGAATGTGACACTGAAACCTTCGGTGACATAAATTATATCACCAAGATGTTGCCAGATTTTAATCTATTGATCATGAACAAGGCAGAGAGTTGGTACTTCTTCAGTTTCAGGTTGGGAACTACGTATTCTTGACTTTACACCTAACTAAAAAGCTTGCCAAATGTCACTCATGAGATTACCATACAGAAAACAAACTTAGAGACAATATCTAAGGAAAACAGTACCTAACCTATGACTTGTTCTTTGATTTACAACTCTGATTGCAGGCCCCACCTCACAGTCATATGCCATGATAATAGGTAGCAGTTCAACAAGAACCAGCCATAACTTTTTACATGTTGTAGTGATTCTCAGCTACTTCAGCACATAATTTAGCCTGATGCAGCAAATAATTAGAATGACTACGAGTAACATTCCACCATTAAAAAATGAACAATCAAGCTTTTGATCCTGTTCATTTTTTCTTATAATTCCCCTCCCCACCTTTTCTTTTTCCTATACCAAAAGTTGCCAAATTTCACATGAAATTTGCTATCATCATTTTTTCCCTATCTCAAATTTGTCTGTTATGGGCATGACTTGCAGAGTTTCAAACTATATTCTCTGAGGTAACCAAACAGATAATCTTAAATGGGCTCATTGGCATTAGCAATTGCAGTCCTGAATCCACTCACACCAAAGAAGTGCTTTCCCAAAAAAGAATAAATATGTATTTCAAAATGGCAACCTCCAACGGAGGAGAAGAGAGTGGAATTCTCCCAGCTGTTTTTCTAGTTGTATATTCTAGTCTTACTGCTTCACCTTTGGGGTTGCTTACAAATTACTTCATCATTCTAAGAGCATGAAGACACCCATCCCACATCTGGGATCCTGTGGCAGGAAGGCATACCCTAATGCACCAACTCTGCTCCATTTGCTTGAGCTCAATGGGATGTTTGTCTGAAGTTACAAGCATGCTTAGGCACCAGTTTGAAGAAGGGCAAACACAGGCATCTCTTAAAGTGCTTTTCCATGTTATGGCCTGGGAAAAAAAACAGGATTGGGCCCATGATAAAAAGAGTTCCCTTAGGAAATGTTACCCACACCATAAAGGGAATGAGTAACACTCAACTGAAGGGAAGTGCAACAAAAATTGTCTACTGAATTTTTGTAAATTCCCATAAAATCTGAGTCTTGATTTGTTCTAAGTGCCTGATTTTCACCACAAGTCACAAAAGGTTGACTCCATAGAGATGCAGGAAATTACTAGCTTGTGATAGCATAAAAGGCTGCCCATTTCTGTATGGGCAGAAAGCTGGATTTTCATCAGTCACTACATTCTCTGATATGGCAGCGTTTTTTATCATGTATCCAATGGACAATAATTAGGCAAAATGACTTACCCTCAATCTTTTCAGTATTAAGCTCTAAGGGTGCAAGGATTCATTCTTGGAAAGGGAAGATGGTCGTGTGATTTAGGGCACTGGATGAGCACTCAGATCTGAGTCCTATCCCTGGTTCTGCCATAGCCTTGCTGTGTGACCTTGCACAGTCATTTCTCCATGCCTCGGTCTCGCCTAAAATGGGATAACAATAGTTCTTTATTTCAGAGGAGATATGAGTACAACCAGTTCAAGGCTGTGCCGCAGAGATGCTACAGCAAAAAGCAGCACAGAAAAGCTCAGACATGGAATAATACCTTGCTATTAAAACGTGGGGAAACACACAGTAATTAAATGGAATCATAAATACAAAACATAAGGTGATTTCTGAGGAATGTAACACTGACAGGCTTTTCTCTGATACCTGAAATTAAAGCAAACTTAAGTGGGATTCTTATGGGTTTAAACGATTTTTACTTGACTCTTCTTTCTCGGCTAGTACTAGAAGTTGTGCATTAGAAACACCAAGAAAAATACTTCATTGAAAGCCTCTGCATTGTTTCTGGTTTTAAGCAACCCTGATCTCCAGGCCAATAGAGGGCCAGATAAATATTCAGAGTAAGGTTTTCAAAGCCATGGAAGGGGCCTACAAACACGGTTTTCTTCAATTTACAGTAAAATATGAGCATGCAAATCTGAGGTAGCTTTGGAACTTCATCTTTGGTTTTGGGTACACTTTCAAATTAAATTGTAAATGGGTCCACTGGTCTTAATTGAACTGTCAGATGCCTGGAATAGCTTCAATGCTACTATTTCAGAGTTACACTGTGGCTGGAATTGGACAGAGCTTTAGCAAGAAGCCTCCAGTAATAAGTCTTTTTCCAAATGCAAAGATGAATCTTTTTGTCTCCACAAACATGCATCTAAATAATAGCATTTGTCTTCCATGTGAGGGGCAGTTACGGGCCTGTAGGCCTGGGAGAAAGGATCTCAGGGCACATGCCTAGATGAAGCAATTGATTTAGAGATAAATAGATCAAAGGCTATTCTGTCAGGCAGGAGAGAAGAGATTTATGATGAGACAGATCCTAGGAATGGAAAATAATTTTTGAGAGACAGAAACAGAGGGATGGGGAAGTCAGGCAGAGAATAGCTGGAAAGCAGACCACAAATAGGCAACACGGACCCAAGGAGGACAGCCAAGAGAACCTCATAGCTGGAATGCTGAAGCCCATTGAAGGAAGGAGACCCATGAGATGCTGTTCCAAGCAGAGTAAAAAGCCTAAGTTCAAAGACACAGAAGTGCTGGAGCTGCCTAGGAACCTCCAGGGCTGAAGAGGAGCAACTGCCTGTAGTCACCGCGCACTGTCTAATAAAGCAGATGCCAAGCAGGACAGAGGACAGGAGAAAAGGAAAGCAAATTGGCACCTAATCCTTGATTTCACTCAACAAAAGCAACTCAAGGGCTCTGGAAAGATGAAGCACAGAATTAGATGTAATGAATCAACTAAAGAATCAGTGACCATGCACCGCATCATAACACCGAGATTGTTTTTGGCCAGTCCTCTACACATACAGTTTCTGACCAGAAAATACTTCAAAAAAGATTAAACTGGACCAACAACTTCTGAATCTCTGGGCAGAGGAAGTAACTGCAGAATGTGAAACAGAAACGTTTTATTCCCAGGTCTTTCCCTGGTACGTGCACGGACAAAAGCGACAAGGTGTTAAAAGGATTGCATAGAAATGTGACTTACAACGACTACCATCTTCAGCTCCTTCATTAAGCCCCCTACTAGTCCCCCATCCCAAAATCACAGAGCTGTCAATCAGGTATCTGGAAGCTCCAGTTGTTCACCCCCTCCCCTGTAACACTCCAAATGCAGCACTTTAGAAGTCCATATGGAGTCCACCTCCAGTAGACAGCAGAAGAAGATATGACACGGCATTCACAAATGCACAGAGAACTGTTTAATTTACAGCCACAATGGTGAAACAAACCATTTCAGAGCTTGGACATTCAAAGTTAAGTCTGACACTCATTCTTATATTCACTTATTGTGCTTAAGTATTAGAGAACACAGGATCACATTAACCATACACAACAATCTGAGATCCCTGCAGGACCAAGTAGTGAAAGGGATGAGCAAGAATGAGGGACCAGCCCCTCAAGTGGTGTAAGCTGGTACAGCTCCATCGCAGGCAATGGAGTGATGGTGATTTACACCAGCTGAGGATATGGCCCTTGAAATGTCCAACTTAACTTTGAATTAATGTCTCCTGTGTCACAACCTTTAATGTTACTCTTCCTTCTGGTTGTATCTGCCACTTAGAAGAAAAAAGATGATATCATAGCCTGTACCAAAAGGCTGCTAAGTAGTATCTCAGCTGGGCTACAGTAAGTGATGCTCACACCGTGACACTACTCCTTGTATTTTAAAAACCATGGACTGGATCCTCATCTGATGTAAATTAGTTTAGGGGCAGATGAAGTCAAAAACTTTTGCCAATTTATACTAGCTGAGAACATAGCCCTGAGATTTTTGGTTTCTGCTGCACACCGTATAAACACTGTGCTTGAGAACAAAGACTCATGTGCGTTTCGTTCCCGGTAACAAAATTAACTCGAGACTACAAGTCTCAAACAAACGACTACTGGAAAAGACTCCATTCAGTCCTCATTCTCTCCTGGTTTTCTGAATTTGGCATAACACATTTATTTGCTGGCACCAATAAAATGCATGCCTCTTAGCTGGCTTTTTTTCCAAGACTTTACTGTGGGGCCAGACTCACTCGTGATGTACATCAGGAGAGCTCCTTTATACTCAATGGAGTTACTCCAGGGAAGCTGGCCCGCAGATCTGAATGCAACCTTCTTATGCCAGTGCAATCACAGGACTCTCAAGAAGTTGTTTTGCAAATTATTCCACTGAAGTGACTTCTGACATCCTTTCATACCTGCACAGTGTCTGAGTGGGTCACATAATGCTTTTCATCTACATGATTTTAATGTATATATGGGTTTTTTTCATTAGATATCTTTTAGACAAAAAAGGAATGGAGCAACATTACTGGCATCCCACCGAAACATAAATATATAAATTACATTTTATACACTTTTTTTTAAACGCAGACACATACATTCATGTGCATAACATTGTGAACAGTACACTTAGTGGAAAACAAGCACAGACAATCTTATTTAAATGTACTTCCAGTTTTGGTGCTCAACAAATACACTGGGAAAAATGATCACAAAATAGAACGGTGACTAACTCTATCTCTGCATTAGCATCTGAAGCCGATGACGCCTGTTAGCCAACGCTGCTTTGTTTGGTTGAAATTGGACATAGCCACAGGAAGAGGAGGGGAATGTTTGAACTATAGTTAAAGAAAATGAAAGGTTAAAAATCTCTCTTTTGTTGTTTTAAGGTTCTGCAGTTCATTCATGTTTAAAGATATTTTTTATTAGAGTGGAAACAGTCTTTAAGACAAACTTTTCTGTCATTCCAGACTAAGAAAACTCTTTCATCTCTTTGTAGATGCTTCACAAATAAAAGAATCCAGTAGTTCATTTTACATATCCAATGTGATAATCCAAATAAAACAAAGGGTACATAATCCAAACTACTAGGGTGGGGCAGTGATTTTGGCCAAGTGAGTAGCCGTGTCATATCTGGCACAGCCCTACATTTCCAAAGCAAGAAGGATTTAGCCATGTGGCTCCTACTGCAATTCGTGGAGAACTGAACATTTAATCCTTTGGCACTTTGAAAACATAGGAGCTGGTGCCAGAGTATTTTATCTGCCCTGCTATAGTTAAAATAGATTTTGATGTTATTTGGGCTATTCTGCTACAAAAATATGACCACAAAATGCTTTTTTTCTCTTTTTTTCTTTTTTTTTTCTTTTTTTTTTGGTTCAAGAAAACATAGCAGGCTTTCTCAGGTATATAAAACTGTTAATTTTTAGATAAAAATACAAACTTCACCTTTACAAAAACACATATTTCTGTTGAATACACATAAAGCATAACATTATTACCAAAAATAAAGAATTTTAGGTTCTGTTCAAATATTTGCAGCAAGGTAGTTCCCATGCCACCATGACATTATACAATGCAGATACAAGAATTTGTACATTTCACACAGCTCCAACATGTGAAATAAAAGTATCTGTATACTGATAAGAATGACAATTGCTAACACAATATCACTAGTAGGCAACTGGCATAAGTCTTAAAGGAAAAAAAAAGGATTTTTGCATGGATATCCTATGATTTGTTTACGCACATCTCTCTTCTTTTCTCTTTTTTTTTTCTTTTTATGTAATGCTTTAAATTATGGGGGAGGTTGGGGAACATAAACCAAGAAACGCCTAGAAAATTATGCATAGGTATACCATTTTTATTTTAATACATCTCATTAGTTTGCATCCCACTAGGAGAAATACCATAATGTTTTGTGTTCTGCTTATTGTTATACCAGTCTTTTATATGTGTTATTGGCAAATGTAGTCCAAGAGATAATAAAAAGCTAGGCAAAGAGTAAAAAGAAAACTTAATAATCACTTTATGGTGTAAAAAAAAAAAAAATCCACTTAAGGCTCCCCAGAAGGTTGTTTTTTTTTTATAGACTTTTAAAACACCACCAAGCAAGGATGTATTGTTCTATAGTGTTTGCGTGGCATTTGATCATTT
>NW_009917792.1:0-20454 GCF_000696875.1 Nestor notabilis | reverse complement strand
ATTCCTGCTTTTTTTGTGCCTGAAGTCCACCAGTGTCCATCCATCTTCATCAAGAACGCAGGCACATTTCTTGACGTAAAGCACCGTTGACTGCTCTGACAGAAATCCACTATTCACTTAGATTTTTGTCATGTTTTTGAGTACTTTTGGTATCCTCCATTCATTCAACTGTCTCTTTTTCTTTTCTGTTTTTCTTTCTTTTTTTTCTTTTTTGGACAGGGAAGCTTCCTATTGTTTCACAGAGTGCTACAATACTTGCTTTGATGTCACATTAAACAAATGTACATTGTCTCTTTGTTCTCATTAAGTGTTCTTTTGAGCCAGTTTTTTCACATAGGAGAACAAATAAAGTATACAGTCAATAAGCACCATACATAGTAGGTTCAGGAATGTAACAAACCATGTACATCCATGTCCCAGAGAGAAGTTTTTTTCCTAGCTTATTTTCACCTTACATCTGCAGGAGAGAAAAAAGATACAATAACTCTATGATTAGAATCAAAGGTCCTATCTCTAAGTAGATGACTTTAAAAAAACTGTTCTGCATGAAGAGTCACTAACCTGGGACAAGAAGTTCTAAATGCTGTTTTGATTGAGTTTACATGCTCACTTTTAAAGTCGAATTTTAGAAAATCTTTGCTTCTATCATACTACTCCCAATAAATACCTGTTAATCTGAAACAGGATATGAAGTTTAGCATTCTTTAGAAATGATACATCAGTATAAATGAAAACTGCCATTGGGAGTTTATGTGCAAAAATAGATGCTTGAAATTAAATTCACCATCATCCAGGCGTTAGGCACATACACTGCAAAATCCAAATCATTCCCACTCCAAATACTAGAATAAATTGCAAGTGCTGCAGTTTACGTAAATTTCAAGTCATTAAGAAATGGAAATTACATATTTAATTTGGAATGTGTATCGCCATCATCATACATTGCTATATGTTGGCCAAAGGATTTCAGTCATTTTTGCATGGAGAGAGTTTTAGCTTTTCACTACGCTGAAAACCTCATGAATTTTGATGATTGACTGTCATCACCCTACTGAGACTGAACAGACCAAAGGAAAAACGATCTTAATTTTCTGGTGTAAATAACACAGGGCTCTTCAACACAAAAAAAAAAAAAAAAAAAAGTGGTATTTCTAAGCATCTTCCTTGTCAGGTAGGCAGATCATCAGACCATCTGAGATGCATGTACAATCAATCCCAGTTCATGCCAAAACATGGGTTTGATAGTCATGCATAAAATAGTGTTTGCTCTATGTACACGCAATGTTTTACAGCCAATGACTGGAAACACAACAATTTGTAACCTGGAAATTCATTCATGCATTATTATGTGATGCTTTGACCTCAGAAATCAGTAATAATGAAACAAAAGCAGAGGCAATGGAACTTGAGATTTCAGAAGCTGAAGAATTAGCACCCTCCAAAAAAAAAGAAAAAGGCAAGAAAAGGAAGTAGCTCAAGAATGTAAGATGCTGATGGTGATGTGGAGCTTAAAGGGAAAATACCAGCAGGTAGAATTATCAAAGCCAATCAAATCTAATCTCTTTGCAGCCTTGAGGTAGCAAGTGTCAAGATTTTGAACAGTGATTAAGTTGAAGTGATGATATTTGATTAAGTTTTCCAGTACTTGTGCTATTAGGGTGTTCAGCATATAGGTCCTACCTGAATATCAAATAGTTCCAGTAGGTTTTATGTTGGGTTTAACTTTTTTCGTTTCCGTTTTTTACCTGATTCCCTAGGCCTTCCTGTTAACATAAGGGCAGGGCTGGTAAAAAGCCCTAAGGTAACGCATTTCGTTGAACACTGAAGTAATACTCAAACCGTTTACATTTCAAAGAAATCTCATTATCCTTTGCATTAAAGTAATAACTTCATAACGTCTGATTTGACATTCCATTTACAAAGTAATTATACAAAAGTAAAGAAATAATAAACGAAGCTGGCATTGCATACGTCATTTCCAAGATCCATCTATAATTACTGTTACCATGCAGTATTCAACATTTGCTTTCAGCTCTGTAGTTAAGCTATTTTCAGCTCACCATCCACTTGCTGGTGCAAGTTTTGTTCCTATCAGTAATCAAATCCTAGAAATACATATTCTTCCATGGCAATTCTGCCCCATTTTTCACACACATCAGAAAGAAAAGTTTTCATTTTATAATCCTAACTGCTTAGTCTTTGGCGATTAAAGACGTTTTGGAAAACTGAAATTGATCCAATTAAACTTTTTTCCAAATAGAAGGAACAGAAAAAATATCAAACCATATACGCTAAAAACCATTTAAAATATGGCGTTTGTCTACTCATAACTCAACCTAGTTTCAGCTAAAACACTCAGCTCAGATTATAAATTGATGTCCAATAAAATCACACCAGAGGCCTAACTTTGCTTTTCTACAAATTCTAATTCTTCTTCTCTGTACATAGCAACTGAAGTTAACATTCACTTAGACCAGATTTATACCTCCATGCTGGATGGAGACAGACAGAAAACCTCTCCATACCTAGCCACCCTTAGGTAGCTTTCCTCCTGTATTTACCTGCTTTTCACTGACTAATTTTGAGCTGGGTCTACTGTACCCCTAAATTCCCAGCAGAGGTGGCAAAATGAACTTTTGAGTCTGCCTTCAACCAAAATCAGGAGAAAGGGAGGTGCCCTTTCCACTGCAGTGGGCTTCCTGCATATGTGTCAAAAATACTAAGGTGCACTGACTGCACCTTAGTAAAAGGGTCTGAGTTTTAGGTGGTTTTATGAAAGTCAGATTGAAAGTAAATCTTTTCCCCATAAATCTTTCCCCATGGTAACTTAAATGTTGTCTTGGTACAGCAAACTTAGGCTTAATTTGACAAGTGACAAAAACTCTTGACTATGTATGTAAGAAAACAACAGGAACAGGCAGTGTTGTTTCAAAACTCCTTACTCTTGAATATTGAATGTATTCCTAAGTGCTTTACATTCATTTCATTAGTATTTTCCCCAAGGTACTGTAAATCTCAGCCTTAGCCCTGTCTCCACAAAGCCTAAAGAAATTAGGCAACAGAGTTCACCAGTAACTGCAACATGATAAACTTTAACTTAGTTAAGCAAGACCTGAATACTATTGGGCATTTACATTTATTTAAAAGCTAACCTAATGAAAATTTATACGCTTTAAACCTCAAGTCCAATCTCTTTATACAGCACAAACTGTCCCTAATTTTGTGTCTTCAACACACAGAGTAGCAGCTGGGAGCTTCTCTACTGTGTTCACTGGAAGCAAAGTTTGCATTACACTCTTTACTAATATAAAAATAAGCACCATATGAAATCAGCATTAATGCAAAAATAAAAGGAAAACATACCAGTTTCTTCTTCTCTATAATCTGAATTAGTATTTGATGATGTACAGGTGCATTCCATATGCTCTTCTAATCTCACCAGAACTTCTTTTAATTTTGGCTTTTTTCTAACATATTCCACTTTTGCCACCTATAAAATACGATGAGGTATGTACTGAGACACATTAACATAGTTATAGTTCAGAACTGAAGAGAGATAACTATATACCTCTATTTTTTAATGCAGCCAAACTCACATAACATGTTAGCATACTAATCATCTTTTATCTTAATTGTGCATCGTGTAACTATTTATTGCACAGACTATTTGTTTACTCAAGTTCAGCAGTTTGAAACAATTTTCTTTTCCCCCAAGAGATAAAACAATTTCCCAGTCATTTTGGTTTGAAGTTTGAAGCAAGTCAGTTTTCACATGTATCACAATAAACTTCTCTACAGATTCAAATCAGTGGTTGTTCTTGTAGATTGTCCCTTTTGGCATGATCTTCGGTACATGTTGACCACTGATGGTTTACAGCAAAGGCATTAGATTGGTTTGTAATACATTTTACAATTTACAAATTGGTGTCTCCAGAGGCCTCTGAACATAAAGTGCTCAACTCTACAGAACCAGGACCTGAATCAGTTCAGAAAGCAGCAATCTCAATCTTACTCCCTGCGATGATCTGGGACTTGATTACAAGAGCTCACATGCACTGTTTTTAGGTCCAAGGTAGCTACCACTCACAAACTGGATCCAGCCTTTGGTTTTATTGTGCATAGCTGGCTGGCATGCAGTTTGTCTCCAGTCCATCCAATTGTTTCCAACTGCATTGCTCCACTTTGGGCCAAAGCACTGGCATTCTTAAGAAAAAATGGTCTGAAGGGCAAGAGGAGGTTGAAGGAAAGAGCATGCTGGAGAAGTTCTGGCTACATGCAGGTCTCTCATCTGAAGGAAATCAGTGCAGAAGAGAAGATGGGAGGATACAGAACATCCTGACCAACCTGGTGCCCGAGAGGAAGAACAGCACAGTGGGCAGGAACACTGCTGTGCTGGGGCGATGAAATGGTTTGTGAGATGCTGGGCACTGACTCATGCTAAGTGTGATGGATATGATGGTCGTGGCCGTATGAGGGAATAGGGCACAACATGAGCAAAGAGAGTGCTAGACAGTGTGTAAGGGGTCCAATGTTTGGTTTACAATTATGTTAAACACTGCATGAGTACTGCTTGAAATGGAAACCACTGAAATTAAATCGTGGCTCCTCATTTATAAAAGGGGACTGCACTGTGGCTGTCCCAACGAACAAGACAACTGCATAGTACACGTACGCATTATGAATAAGATACGACAGTGGAAGAGGACAAGAAAGGATGGTTGTGTCTACAACAGTTACATGACAAAGCCATAAAGTCTGACCCAACCAAAAGCTCCAATTACTAACAAATAAAACACCCACGATTAGTCTCCTGGTAATGGTGGTTTTGGTGGGGATTTCATGCTCCAAATCAGTCTTCACACTATGAAAATCATTCCCTGGCCCTCCCAAAACTGGAACAACAGAGTCACAAAATGAGAGTGGTGGCTGGAAAAAAATATCACATTCCCAGTTCCCAGAACTTCTGGCTCTGTGAATACAAACTACCAAGGGCCGCTGAATGACAGTAACAGAAGCTAGAGCAAAAGCCGGCCTTATTAAAGTCAATGGGAGATCAGCCACTGCTTTAACAGAGCAAGGAGTTCAGAACCACATTTTAGTCACCGCTTCTTGTGTCAATAGGATCTGGAGACGATTTTCATTTACCCAGCAAACAAAAGCTGCAGAGACAGATGCAATAACTGAAGTGTCCACATTAAAAAGTATCTATCTTCCAAAACTGTCAGATCTCCATATAAACAGATTAAAAGCTGACTGCGACATACTAGCATGCTTTTGCTGAAAGACTTACTATGGGTTGGGGCAGTGTGTTTCAAAATCTATCAGAACCCAACTCCATCAAGCCTTTGAATGTAAAGATTTGAAAACGTATCTTACAACTGAGTCATCTGGCATCAAAGGATGACTAATCCTTAAAATTTACAAAAACAAACAGTAATTAAGACACCTCCATCATCAGAGACAAAGAAAGAGACCCAGCAGTCATGAAACAGCTTTCAGATCTGCTGTGCTTATTACAGCTGTTAGAATAAACCAGTCTTACCGAAAATGACATGCAACAAAAATAAACTGTAATCAAGCTTTCTGAAGTCTGTCCTGGTTTTGCTTGGTTTTCCAAACTGTGGCAATCTGGTATTAAACAACAGTTAAAAAAAAATACATATATACTTTGAAGAATACGATCATAATGTATTTAGGTTCCAATTTAAAAACTGGGTTTTACTGTACTATAGCTAAAAATTCTGCATACATTCCACTGCCCTACTTCACGCTACACAAGTTAAAGAAATGTTATTTTGCAAGACGTTACAAATACTCAAACTGAAGCAGCACCAACCAGATAAACTGCTGTGCTTGTGTCATCCATTAACACCTGCTGCCACACAGGATGATAATCTGAAGTGATGAAGGTTGCAGGTCAGATTTTCAGTGGGTATAAACAGGGATATCTATGCTAGCAACACAGGATTTGGCCCTGGGCTAGCATCTTTTTTCTTCTTTGTATTTTTCATCCTGGCATTTATTTTGTACAGTTGCTCTCATGTGCATGGTCCATGGTTTGTGATGGTCAGTCCTCAACAAAACAACATCAGCTTCTTTAATTAGTCTCTAATGCAACAGAACTAAAAATCCTCAAATCCTCCCAACCCACAAAACATCACCATATAAAAACTCTCAAAGAGAAAGTGAAATAACTAACTAGCTTAGTTAAATGGTGTATAATCAGTGGCACCATACTTGCACCACTGTAGACTCTAAGTACTAGCCTGCGGAATGGTGTGGTGGCTAAGTGCAAGTGAGAATAAAATCCAGTAGCCTAATGGGAAACATCATGGGAACACCTTTTCTAGAGCTTCTCCAGGAGAGATGAAATCAGGGAGTAACAGCAGGAAAAAAAAAAAGACTGTAAGGAAGAATGACCAAAACACCTCTAGCACAAAGCCAAAACCTACCATGGGCAGGAACTTGCAAAAGAAGTCTCAGCACAGAAGATTCCTCATAATGGCAAAACCCATGTGGCTGATAGCTAACTACAGGATGGGAAATCAAGCCTAAAAGCAACTGAATGAGGCTCCTTTTTGGAAGCTTCTATTTCTTCTGTATTAAAATAAACCCCATGCTGATACAATGGAGGGAAAACCTTTCACCTTGCAGCTGTGATCTTTACAGCCCTCAGATCTAAGAGTTAAGATGTAAGTCAACAGGGCTTAAAGGCACCAGAAGGACTAAGTAGGGATGAGGGATCCTGTGAAACCCGGCAAGCCATTGGAGCCATGGCTGCAGGGAGAGGACACAGGACTGGCACAGGGCCTTCCAGGGCACTCTGCGCCAGCTGTGCATGCCTGGGAAGCAGTGGGGAGGCCACCCCTCCGAGCCTGGCAGCCTCCCATCCTAATATACCCATTAAAGACATTTACAGGGCACTCTTTTGGCAAAACCCCTACCCCTGGAAAGCCTTGTGCAGAGATTCTTAGGGTGGGGTAGGGAGATCTTCCCCTGCAGGGAAGTGAGGACCAGGGGTGCTCTGTCAGGTCAGCACTGAGAGGGGTGGCCCTCACACAGTCCAGCAACAAGTGGCAGCTCCATCTGCACCCAGGGCAGGAAAAAGCCCCATCACAGCCCCCCCCGTACCAGGAGCCGCTTCATGGGTGATGTGCTGGTGCCTCAGCAAGGGCTCAGTCCAAGGAAGGGTCCAAGGGCTTGTCACCCCTCCCGGCGGTGGGGGAATGGTTCATGTGAGGTCTCTATGTTCTCTCTTCTTGAGTGGGAGCAGACAGACCTTGCCCTCTGCCAGGCAACACATGATGACAGGGTTCCTCTCATGCTCTGAGGGCACCTCTCTGCTTTTCCATCTTGTCTTCACCTCTATGAGGGTTTTCCTTGTTTCTCCTGTTCTTAAATGGACCTTTGATACCTGTCAGCAGATACCTGCCTGCAGGTCCTACCAACTGGCAGTAATGTCCAGTTAAGTGCTGTTTATCCTAATGGTAGAAACAGTCGCTGAAGAAAACCGTTCTTATATACAGTCATTTTACCTACAATTTGTTCTGCAAGGCCTTTTTTACCCCTTCAGAAGCTGGGCAGCTCTGCTGAACAACCCGTCTCTAATTCCTATATTGTCTTCCATCTCTCTTTAGAACCTCTCTGGAAAACTCCCAGGTAACAGCTGAGGAGCTGCTCCTGCATTCCCTCCTTTCCAGCTCCTTTTCTCTGAGTCTTTCCCTCATATTGATTTACTGCAAGAATATACTAGGTTAAATACCCCCAAATCAGCTCAACATTGAATACTCAGAAATGGCTAAAGCTCATATGGCTATGGCTCAAGGCCAACCAGAAGGCAAAGCTGAGGTAGATGGAGTGATTTAGCTCGTTTCTTAGTCTGGAAATGAGTGTTGCTGCAAATAACCACAATATTCAGCTTAGCTATTCAAAATCAGCAGTACAGGCAGGATTTGCTCTATAATATTAACCGGGTTTTGCTGCTGGGACTAAAATCACCAAGAACATCATGCTCAACATTACGAGAAACTTCTCAGGAAGACTTGGTTCAGAACCCCCCTCAAGTAAACTATGGTCTGGTACTTAGTACTAGATCTCGCTGTGCAGAAGTGGCAGATGTTACTGAAATGCTTTTGCAGACAGGGGAGGAAATATCTCTGTAACAGGCAGCAACACCCCTAACCCACCAGTCCTTGTCACCATTACTCTATCAGAAGAGAAATGCAATACTTCCCTTCCTGTCAAAGAGCAACTCCCAGCCACCCCATTTTATTTCAGTATGATTTTTGCAGTGTGGTACAGGTACAGCTTGATGAACAGAGATGCTTTTAGGACCAGGAGCTCTCCTGGGCTCATTCTGTTACAGTGTAGCGCAAACCTACCTTTTAGTAACCCACCCTATGAAAGGGAAACCTTAGGGGACCCATTCCAGGGAAGCTGTTCCACCAACACTTAGCTGTTGGTGGAACAGATAAGTGAAGGGAAGGGAAGGGAAGGGAATGGGAAACCTTAGAGGACCCATACCAGGGAAGCTGTTCCACCCTGGCTTAGAGCCACCCTCCAGCTCCAATTCCACAAGCCCATTAACGGTACTTCACTGACCAGAGCTCAGTGAAGGCGAAGTAAGGACATTCCTGAACCCTACAGACTTCGAATCATGTCGCAGGAAGGGAATGCCCCAATACAGGCACCTCTGCTACTCCTCCCACACTGCCGCAGCCGTGTCTTAACCTTGACTACAGTGGCTCTCAGTAAGACAAAGAAAACACCCTTTGCTTTCGCCAGTTGGGTGATGCAAACCCACTTGCTGACCTTTCTGGATGAACATTTTTCTAGTGTGAATGGGCCAGCTATGATCTCACTACCTTGTCAATGAAGAGGAAGTGGGGAAAGCCTTTTCAATGTTCAATCAAAAGAGGGCTTTTATGCAGTCTGACATCAGGGGAAAACACAAGACGGCTTTCCAACTGCACTGCAGGCATAGCTGAGAAGGCTCTCCAAAACTGCTCCCCCCTACCTTTCCAGCGACCCTCACTCTGGGCCAGCTACTTAATGGCATGAGCAGACATTCAGCCCTGAACACAGGATTGGCAAAAGGCTCATAAAACCATCAATTATATCAAAGCTACAAGAGGATCTGACTCTGGAGGGCATAAATATGGATTCTGTTCAGAGATTTCTGGTGTGACAGTGGGGTCAGCGTACAACCTTTACAATGAACATCCTGTTCCTGCTTGACCTCTTGTCCTTTTTTTCCCTTCTACTTAATGACTGTTCGGAGCAGTCTTGGAGCTTGGAAAAAACAAAAAGAGTCCTCCGAAGCTGGCTGACGTATATTGATATTGCTGGTGGCAACATATTTACACAGCCACAAAAAGCAGCTGCTCAGCTGAGCCTGCTTTGAGCTTGCACCCTACTAAAATGAATGTAGATCTAAAAGCACTAAAACAGTATCAGCGGATGGAATGAGAAACGAAGATTTCCTTAATGTGGCGTTGTGCTGGGGAAGCAGCCCCAGCAATGACATCCTGCAAAGCTGCTGCAGCTGGGGAGTCTGCACCTTCTCAGGAACCCTCAGTGTCCCCAGCAGCAGGGGACTTTGAGCCAAACCTCTCAGTCTATAATCTTTCCCATCACTCCAGGGGTAGGAAACAAGCACACAGCTGCAGTGTCACACACAAGTACCAACAGCAAGTTCACAATACAGGGCTCAGCTCTTTGCTGGGCATGTCCAGCTGCTTTGTACATGGTAGGTTCTACACAAAATTAACTGGAAGCTGTACCAAATTCAAAGGCAACAGCACTGGATATTATAACCTGAAGCACTTTGCTGTTTAGCTCCTATTCTGAATGGCACCTACCGTGGTGCTTCAACAAGTTTGTTCTCAGCCATTGAATAATTATTCAACCCAATTTTTTCCTAATTTTTCAATGTTTCTGCAAAAGCATATCCCACAAAAGAAGAGCAGCAAGTGTAAACTATAATTACTTTTTACAAGACTGAGGGAATCTGTTCAATGTTTCTCCAGCTTACTTAGGTGTAAAAACATTTTTCAGATGTTCAGAAACAGAAATGAGAAAAAAATCCTGCTCAGATGTGTGCCTGTATGTACGGAAAACAATGAAATGGCTTAGATGCCTTATTTTGTGCTTAGGGTGCACAGCACTGCATTCACAGCACCTTTCTCAATAAGAAATCCATTTCAAGCACAATGATTAGTGTGTTGGGCAATTCTGTGTTCAAGAATGTGGGATTTTTTCCGATTCTGCTCTTAAAATACTCAGGACAACAAGAACTCAGAGTCTTAACAATATAAATTCTAAGTGTAAGTCTAATCTCCTACACGCAGATGTAGATCAACATTACTTGTTTAAATACCGATAAAAATTAGAACACACTGAAGCCAACTGAACATAAGAAATATTTCACGTAGTATTTACTGGAAAATTGCAACAGGGATTTTGTCTAATGAATAAATACAGCATGAAGCCATTGAGTCTTCTATCCCTGGGGTAAGATAATTTGAAACACATTTTTTTCAGATCAAAAGTGTTATGTTGTCAAATATAAAGGCCCAATTTAGGCTGCATAATATTTAATTAAGAAAACAGCATTCCATACTGTGATTTATTTATTTTTTTAAGTCCAATGCCCCTTGAGTCATTTTATCTTCTTAACTTTTAAGATCTGTACTGTGCAAGATCATGGGAAAGACACAATCAGCTTTATTTTCATTACAGAAGAAGAAAAATCTAAAGGGAATCCTGTGAAAATCAAATCCAAACCCAAGATATTCCAATGACCATGTAACTTGAAAGGCCATCTGCTCACTCAAAATGGAGAGGAGCATTGGATCTGATCCTGCAGCTATGAGGGTGGGTAATACAGATCCAGGTCATACAGAACAGCCACAAGGATACCTGCAGGTTTTAGACTCAAAGAGGACTCTCCTGGGGCTCTGCAGCCACTGTTTGCTCACCTTGACACTTCTGTGATGTATCCGCGAGGGCTGGCATTTCACGCTGCTGGTGTTGCAGCAGCCAGTGCAACGTTTCACTTCCACACAGGGTGGCCATATCAGGAAGTTGGCAGAGGTGGGATCAATCTGACTCCGAGGTATCTCATATATAACCGTCCGTGTTTTGCAGACAGCTGGGATAGCTTCCTCTGCAAACACAAGAAATTCACAATTCCAGGTGAGCATCTGCTCTCACCTCAGAGCACCCAGATACTTTACATTTAGAAGTGGCACTCTCAGCTGGCGGGTTGAGATGGTGTTCTCAGTTCCCATTGCTTACTGACAAGTCAGTGCTGAGTACTATCTGGCTACTACTAAACTGTGTGTGCTATCCCAGGGAGAAGCTTGACTCACTCCCAAAATCCCAGCCCTAAAATGAGGGTTTACAATGGCCTGGCTCCCAACATAGTTCAGAGTGCATACCATTAGATAAGACAATCCTGGCTCTTTAGAAGTGACGGCAAGCCAGGGAGTTGTCCAGATCAGACCACCCTCTAATACAGCCTCATAGCAACCATGTAACAGCAGCTGTTATTTTGTAACATTGGGGCCATCACTGCATACATCTACTATCACACAAACATGCAATACCTGGCCAATACCACCGCAGAAGTTGTGTTAAGGATATTTACAACACAAATTGGCTGAGCTGGGAAACAACCTGCAGCACCTTGGAACTTTTGAATCTTAGGCTTGCACTTCCAAGACCTTAACATCCCCACAGCAGGGAGTCTGGTCCATCTGCCATCCCAAAGGGCAACTGTCATTTTTTCTGAATGAAGTTATCAAAGCTTTGTACATGATGGGTTTTATTTAACTTGTTATTTCTTGAATGAGGCAAAACAACAAGAGAAGCACGACTGAAAAACCTGCAGCTAAACCAATATCCTGCTAAGCTCAGGTAAGGTGAGCTTATAGGCAACAGTTGCTATAAAGATCATAAAGAGTAGCTCTGTACTGCTACATGATGCTGCCATGACAAACCCAAACTATGTGTCTTTCTCAACCTAGGGACTGCCTAAGAAATCAAGCTGGTAATTCAAAACTGTCCAGTAAATAGTAGGCATTATGGAGACAACTTGTTTGATGGTACATTCTCCGAAGACAGCTTGGGTATTTTTTTCTTGCCTTACAGTGGAAGCAGTGATAGCATTGGGTTAGATGTGTCCAAGAACTGGAATACTGCCTGTACTTCTTCAGTTACTGCTGAAGTACAAGAAGTTCAGGCCTGGCCTGTTCCTGTAACATGAAAATCTAGGCTTAGTTTTGAAAGAGATCCATTTTGGTCAGCTAAATAGAATGAAAATTCTTGTTCTCAATGCCATGAACTCAAGAAAATTAACGGATCCAATACTGCAAAATTGCTGGCAACTCCTCCAAGATATTGAGCATATCCAGTTCCCACTGACTTTTATGGGGAAGCATTCAACACCTTGCAGAGCAGAGTGCCAAGCGTAGCAGACTGTTTCAGAACCGCTGTTCTCTAGAGGCATTCAATGTGACGAGCACGCTTGCCAATTCACACTGCAAATCCATGCTGACAGCATGCTGTGCTATCTCCTGCGTACCACCATAGCTTCAAGTACAAATACACTGACTCTGAATTACCTATAATAGATAAGATCATGTTTTCCATAGCCAAATGGAATAGTAAAACACTCAGAATTAATCAGATGAACAAGCACTGCATACAAATCCTATTCTAGCCATCTCTTTAAATTTATATTTGGGCTTTGTTGGACCACCATCGTTATTGTTTAGTAGGACCAAAATCCTCTGTAAACATGCCTGGTGCCCTATGCAGTGATGGAAATCAATGCCCTAGTATTTCCGTCAATGGCTTTTAATTTTTTGGATAAACTGGTTTTTTTCTTGTGAATAGTCAAGCTGTTTTCTTTTGTGGAGCTTCTGTACTGAAAACTCTACCAACTGTTGATGTTTTTTAAAGCACACTGCTCTAGTTGTTCTCCACACTATGAATTATACATCGAATATCACAGCATTTTCTAACCAAGGTCTAGCTTTCTAACATGCTGCAACAAGAAAGTGAATGTAAAGAATTTGTGCTTGTCTGTCTCCTATGGACATCCTCCAGAAGACAGCTTCTCAGGCAGCAGCTCATCTTGTGCAAAAAAGAAAGGCAGAAATAAATGGCCTTTTTCCTTTGTGCATGCCACATTTTTCCAGTGAAATGTCCCACCTGGCTGACCAAAAGCAGCCCCTCTGATTTTACTCCCTAAGTACAAACAGTTTGTTTCTTACCAATGCTTCTTTTTCTGCGAATGGGCACAGGACGATTCTCTTGCACATGTTTAGCAGAATGAACACTGTAAGATCTCAAGTTTGTTTCTGAAACATCATCATATCCTAGAACAGGAAACAGAACATTAAACCTCAGCTATGTTATTCGCATCAATATCGCTACAATGCTGTTCCATACATATAAACCTGTACTGTTCATATGCACAAGACCAAATCCTGCTGCAATTAGTTTAATGTAACTCCTTTCAATGCAATTGCAAAGGCATAAGGCAGGGGAGACACATACATCAAATGTCATGTATAAGCATCACAACTTAATTCTAACATCCATTTTACTGCAAGTTCCCAGAAACAGTGCACACACCATGACACAAAACCGTATCTGAAGTAAAACAGTTGCATTTTTATGTGGAAGGCATAATACAGCTTTTTCTTTCTGGAAAGGTGTAGAAATAAGGACAATAATACTTCATGTGAAGCATTTCTTAGAAGTTTTTTGACATTTTGGTTTGAGGCTACGGTAGAAAACACGGTATTACACACCCAACAGCAACAATGCTGCCTCTGTCAATTTTCTCTTGCTTGCTTTTCAGGACAGTACTAGGACAGAATCAAAAGCAAAAAGTAAGTAGCACGGGTTTCCTTTTAGCCTCTCTGTTGCAGAACAAATCCCCTGTGAAGTATCCTAACCTTTGGAGGGGCATCTGAAGCTACTGAAAACTCTGGGACTGAATCCAGGCTTGTCTTGTTCCCTAAATAAGCCTACCACATGGGTTAAAGGGCCATGAGAAAAAGCAAAGATGGAAAACTTGGCATTTCATTTATCACAAAAAACCAACAAAACAACCACTCCAACTATTTGGTTTTGTTAAGTGAAGTAGTCCAGGTCGTGTCCCATGCAGTGGGGTTCTGAAAACAACAAGCACAATCTGCAAACAGGGGATCAGGCAGATGTAAGCAAACCAAGGACTACATACAGATTCCAGTACACCAAAACTAAGACTTTTAGCACTCTGCTTCTTGGAGTGCCCTCTGTAATGTCACTGGAGAGTTTCAAGGTTTCATTGCTGGCTCCAAAGAAAACTGTGATGTGCACCAAAAAATGTAAACGGCTATTGCACAATACTCACCCTCTCTACAACACCCTCCATTCCTGTCTTCTGCACTGTTAGCTTCCTGTTTCCAGTTCATTTTGAGTTGACTCTGGAACTTGTTTTACTCTTAGCTTTATTAGTAATACACATCATAAGGGTCTGCTTTACAAACAGATCAGCTCTTTTCTCCTCCCTCCAAGTCCTGTCCTACAGAGCATGCAGCTGTGAAATCACCTGCAGAGCTTGATAAGACATGATGATGGTGGCATCTTCAGCACCTTACAAAGAGCTCTGTTTCTCAAGGGTTATCTTCAATTCTTGGAAAATACTACCATAGATAGCTAAGAGAAGATGAAATGGGAGGTTCAAGAGGTAATGCCAGGATCACCCACTGGTCCTGTTTTCCTTGTCATCTGAACAGATTCTTGTCTGAAATAAGCCAGCATGAAATCCAGTATCTCAATTTACCCAAATAAATTGGCTTCTACTTTCTATATAGAGTGTTTATTTCCCATTGATTTCAGTGAGAAATTCTGTAACCAAACTGATCAGCTGATAGCAGGCCTTATTTGCAGTCCCACTCCTGCAATGTAACATGGCAATGGCTAATGGATTTTATTTATGCTTTTACTGTACCACATACTCCAGAAAACTCATCAGTGGGGTAAATAAAATGGCTTGCTTGAGACCCCACAGGAAGTTTGTGACTGAGCTGGGGAGTGGAGCCAAGTCTTCTGTACCCCATTCCAATGGCACCAGGCCATCCACCTCTCTCCAAATGGTGTCATCCAAAATGAGGATCTGTTCTGATGTTCCTCCATCCCTCTTCTGCTTCATAGCACTCAGCCACCCAACACTTTCATGCTGACCTGCTGTTTGGCAGCTTCAAGTTGTCACAATCTCTCCCTCAATTTGAGGCAATGAAGTGATACTCAAAAGAAAGCAGCATGACTTCTGCTCAGAGTAAGATCTAAGCTAGGCTCAGAGCAAGAAGCGTCTCTGTCCGCATGCAAACAGTGTTTAAAAAAGATTAAACACAAAACTAATGCCTCTAATCCAAAGTGCTTGGTGGGCTCAGACATCTTGCTGAAAAGAGAAATTGTCGATGATGCCAACTGTATGGCAGGCCTGAGCCACAGGTCCTAATCCCACATTCAACACGCTGGCACAGCTCCCTCTTAACATGACTGAATTCTTGCTGCCTTGTTTAAAGAAACTGGTAAGACTAAAGGAATAGGATGATCAGCTAACCAATATGTTAAGCCATGTGCTTATATATAACTGCTCAACTCCACTGCAATTAGCCATATTCTATCATCATGTTTATAAAGCAAAATGACATGTCGAGGAGCATGTGTTGCTTATAAGATGATTTCTAAGGTGAGGAAGGCCTCTGGCTCATACTGTATCTCACTGTCTCACTACATATCTTAGGCATGTATATCATTTCAGAAGCTCATGTCTCACTGTGGAGGTTAAAGAAAGAGATCTACACAGCTAGCACAGCAGACTGCAAAATGAGTTCCAGTCAAACCTCAATGCACTATGCATCACAAATTGTATTCTTTCTATTGACACAGCATCGATGTGTATGTGCTTGGGTGTTGGGGTTTTTTTAATACACAGAATTATGGAGCACATGGCTGGAACCAGAGGATGCTACAGTGCTACAGGGGTACCCTTGATCCCCACAGGCATTTGAAAAGAATTCCATTTCCCAGTTAAGTCAATGGGAAAATCACTGCACTTCAAGCAATATTTAAGTCAACAGGAGTCTTGCCTGAGCAAGACTGAAAAATCAGAAAGTCAGCTTTGAAACCCACACTTGACTTTGGATGTGTGGCCAGGCGGCTTTATTTTATTTCATTAAAACAATGATGATAAATAGCACCCTCTAGTTTGACTTTAAAGAAGCCTGATGCCTAATTTGCACCAGTTTTTCCCCTTAATGTACTGATTTAGGAGCACACAGTACAAGGATAAGCTCTTAGCAAAGGAAATGGGAGTTTATGGGTGCTTAGCGCCTCACAAAACGAGCCTCAAAGCAGAAAGCTTAGAAACGGGTGGTTCTTAGTTTAGAAATTGAACACTGCTTGTCACTAAGTGAAGATGGAGGATGCTGCACGGAGCCAGATTAACGCAGCTCTCAATGTTTTAATAATTAAAAAAAATGTTTTCATGGCAGCTGATCAAGAAATGTCTCTGTAATCTTTTCTGTACTGACAACACATCAATGATGGGTATAAAAACTCTTGCAATTAGCCTTGGTCAATCCATTAGTGTAGCTGAAATTGTTCTTTTTTGTCAGACTGGCATTTTTCCATGGGGTCATGGAGTATAAATCACAGAGTTCCTGTGACATTCTGCCAATATGTGATTACTCTTCTCACTAAATAAGCATGTGGAAAACATCTTAAGACTACTGCTATTTTCTATTTATCAATTTATCCTTTCACACTGCCATCTCCTTCCCAAACAATTTTATGTGAGGTACAATCCCCAATGCACGCAGTCTCAACACAAATCCTTCTAGACATCACTTTGGTGTGCATCCAAAAAGTAGAGGTCCAAGACTTCCAGTACCAACAGCAGCAGTTCAGGAAATTCTTATTATCTCCTTCCCCCCACCTCCCCCCGCCAAGGAATTCAATGTAAGGTACCATAAACAGAAATGGTCTGTCTTACAAATCGGTCCTAGAGCCAGAAAGCCCAAGGCAACGTCAATCTGTTTGTTTGATCTTCCTTCTGGCTGATGCAAAATATGCCCTGCTGACATCCAACTGCAGAGATAGATGTCATGAAGTTTTCAACTTTGATCTATTAAAGGAAATATAAGTAGCAGCCTGCGAGATCCTGTTTTGTTTAGGGTTTTTTCCCATTTACCTAGACATGATCAACCAGCTGTAAAGGAGGAGGAGTATTCCCTCTATCTGTCTCAGGAAAAACACATGGCAGATGCCCGCCTCTCATGATGTTTAAGAGGTGCAAGGAACACGACCACATTGCACTGTAACATCCTTAATTCAAGTGCCACACCACAAGCCACAAAGTCTGCAGCAGATTTTCCAATAGACTGAGCTCTGCAGCAATCTAACACTTCTCCCTGAAAGTATACTGTTAATTTAGAACATTTCTCCACTTAACAAAAGCTGCTCTGCTAGTTCTTAATCACAGGCCGTTAAATTCACATGGCCTAAGGCGACCCTGTGGTTGATGCCCTTAAACCATGCGAAGAAGCACACTCAGCCCTGCCTTTCCCCACGCAGGGAGATGACTGGGGGAAAAATCTGTTCCCAGCGGGAGGCAAACATAATAGGTGATGAAATGAACCCTACCTCCCACAGGACAGATGGGAGAGGTGAAGCGCGAGGAGAAAAACCATGCTGCTAAGCCAAAGCACTTCACAGGCGGAATATGGGAAATGCTCCCGTTTCAGTGATTTAGGCTGTTAGTAGTAAAACTGTACTCTGCACGCTACAGCTGCCTACTTCCTGGGATCCTGCACGCTTTCTGTTTTAAATAGGGTCAGACTCTGCTCTCCATCACGCCAATGAAACTCCATCACCAACTATGGATCCCAATTGTACGAAATTAATACACGAACCTGTTTTCTGATACAAACAGAATTTTCCTGTTGCCTTTTCAGGGGTTTCTCTTTGAATCGGACATGCAGCACTGGGCTCTGACAAATTGGCCTGGATTTTCTTTTTTGAATACAATGATAAGCTCCATGTAGGGTAGTGTTTTTCTTTAAGTAATATGCCAGATGGTCTGGGGGTGTGGTTTCTAATTTTATGAAGGGGGTTATCAGTCATCTCTGCGCTACAATATAGAGACCAAATCTGTCAGAATACAAGAAAAACCTGCCCACTCTGACTTACAAAACTTACTTTTCCAATTAAAAATATACGCTTTGCATTGCAAGAGAGAAAATGACTGTTCTTCCTTCATTTTTCACAGATTGTGCCTTGTTACTCAGGAATATCAGACATTATTTGCATGCATGCCTGATCCTGCAAACTCTTACCCTACAAGATCATTCTTAATTCTTGAGTCCACCCACTGAGTTTAAACAGGGCTACTCACATGCAGAAGGACTGGCAATACCATGCACTAAAATGAGGGAGAAAATAATCACTGGAGTGTTTGTATTCTGAGCCTCAGTTTAAATCAGTATATGCTATAAAATAGAAATATATCTACTGTACAAGCCCTCACTGAACCAGCCCTTCCCTATGCAATTACAGCCCTAAGGAAATACATTTCAGAAATACCACCTTACCGGTGACAACTAGAAAACACTTGATTTGCTAATCCAAGTTAATACTAAATATAGTAAACAGGCCCAATCCAGTTTCCTGAAGAAAACATGGTGATTTCAATGTTTGATTAGTCACTCTGACAAACCCTTAATAAGAATTACTGATGACAGTAAAGACTGCAGGACTGTGCCCAGAAAACATATTGTAGGGAGTAAACCAGTTACTCCTCATGAAGATCCAGTCCTGCACATGCACCCCAGAATAAAGCTTAACACACGTGCAGAAAGAGCACTCACATAAGCAAGAAGAGGATGAAAGGCTGAATATTTTGGGTTTATTTTTTAATCTTGAGTTCATGTCTTAAGGCATTACTGTTTCATGTTGAAATAGTAAAATATTTATGTGTCTTGTTTCTCTAATGGTTTCTAACCTCACAAGTTGCACGAGAACAGCAAAATGAAACAGTAAACTTGTGGCTGACCTCTTCAATTTTTGGTCATGCATTCTCTGGTTAATATTTGCCATGAGGTAAATAATTATTTTCCAAAATAAATTTCTCTGCTACATCCACTAATTTATTCAGCTTCACTTGTCTGCTTGACTCCCTTGCAATGGAGCCATGTGAACTTTTGCTCTCCTTCTAAGTGGTATTTAAAAATGAAGTGTGTGCTTGCTACACTGGGGTATTTGAAAAAATAATGTCTTCTGGTAGCTACAGAGTACTGCCTCACATGCAGGAGCAGCATCCAGTATTTTAAAACACCCAGATCCAGCCCTTCTGCAACGGCAGCCAAGCCTTCCACTGAGTTCACTGGGAAAAGAGATTTTAGCAGTAGTGCACTTGCCTGGTCCAAAACAGTCTTCGGTGGGGAAATATGTATTGCATACCACCTCCCTGTTATGAAAGCTTCTTTAATTGCAGTGATAAGCAATAATGATGAAGCACTGCTCTCCAAAAATATGAAACTGATGCCAACAGATCTGGTAATTAGTAATTAGCCTCTATGGTAAAGTGTTGTGTAAGAGAGAAATATGCCCATTTTCAGTGTAATGGGAAACCGTTTGCTCCCTAAGCACATGAAAATTGAAAGCTCTGTCTGTAAAGCACGTTCCTAGTGCATTCCTGATCATTAATACAGCACTACACAAAAAGCAGTGAGTTAAACTCTAGAAGGATCCTGCAGCACTGAATGAAGGTGACTGAACCTGGCACAGACTTTACAAAAATACACAGCATATGGTTTAAAAGGAGATGGCCCAGTACCAACGCAAGCAAGAACTCATTCATTTTTCTCCATGTTTGCTCTTCAGAAAGATGCAGGTTTCCCTTGGGCGCATCAAAGGTGCCGGGCTTATTCTCTCTCAACTAGGGGAAGAAATCACCAGGAGCAAAGTGCAGCAAGTGAAACCAAATGATAAGAAACCCAGTACTAGAGTGCTTCTAGATCTGATTTACTGCTGCAACGATCTGTTTGAATTGCACGTTCTCACTACACCCATTTGCATGCCTAATGATGCAGAAAATAACCCTGCACTATTTTTTTGGGGGGGGAAAAGTGTATTTTTATGGGTAAGCTTCATTTGCAGGTTCCTGTTTAAAATCAGCGCAGATGGTTTATTTTCCTTTTAATAAAGCCCAGCGCTTGAAGAGACATTACTTCATTCATAAATATTGTTTCAAATATTTTAAATACCTCTAGGACAGTAGTTTAAAGATAACAGAGCAATGCAAGACCAACAACAAACCTTATGGGAAATTCCTCTCCGCTGAGAGACGGAGAGGTCTGAAAATACAAAGGGTCACCAGGTCCCTCTCCA
>NW_009917791.1:250919-252509 GCF_000696875.1 Nestor notabilis | reverse complement strand
CGCCGTGCCGCTCCGGGTGGAACCCGAAATAAAGACCTACATTCGGAGGAACACACACTCTCACGCTGCAGGTTCAGAGCGCTGGGAGAAGCGTGTGCCACCACCCGGGTGTGCTGGCTGGAAACCCAGCCCACGGGTTGCAGTTTTAAGCTGGAGGGATCAGCCCAGTGCAGGAGCTCTCCTGCCGTCCAGGCTGCTGGTCAAGGCAGGGTTGGGATGAAGAGCCTCCTCCCGTGTGTGTCATCTCCAGCTTGCTTCCCGTTCCCATCAGTGACACAAATATAGTCTTTCTATTTATTTTTTCTTTATCCCTTTCTGTTTTGGAGGGCACTCTGGCTGATCCATTTGTGGCGATCAAAGGACATCTCCAAGCCCTGATCCAAATGGCACACCACCTTCTTTAGATAGTTTGCTTCGTTTTTAAACCTGGAACGGCCAATATATTCCTGTTTGGAAAACACCTTGGGAGCAGGTTGCAGTGACGGTTTTTTCCCATGGGCCCTTGAGGGAGATCCTGATGTTTGCTATGTGCTGCACCGTAGTCCTGGTGCACGGATTACCTGGCTATGTGAACCCCATGGTTGTGTGCCAAGGTACGCTCCTGGTGCCAAGCAGGTGGTGTGGGTTGTTTGTGTATGGTGATGCTGTAGGGTGGCTGTGGGCTGTGTGGAGTGGTACCCAGGCGATAGTGTGGTACAGGCACCCGGGGTGGCCTCTCAATCATCCTGCTGCAGCGCTTCCTCTACACTGTTACACTCCCGGCTGCTACCAGCATAATGCGAAACAATGCAGAGATAATGAGATATAAAAACTGTGTTACAACAGCTTTATTTATAGAACAAGCTTTGAGGGGTTTGTGTTGGGGTTTTTTTCCCTGCAGTTTATGAACTGCTCCCGTGAGAGGCTGGGGAGCCTGGATTGCTGCTAGATGTGACTGTAAAGTCCTTACGAACCTTGGGAGATGATGGTTAGATGAATGCCCATCCTACTGAATGTGGACTACATTTCCCACCGCGGGCTGCCAGGATACTTCAAGTCTAAGCCTGAAATAGCCACCAGGGGCAGTTTGGCAGCAGAGTTTTCGCCTGTTCTCAGCACTTACTGCCTTATTAACACAATTTATTTCTATTGAAAGAGGCCTTTCCATACTTATTATTTTATGAAATGTGTTTAAAACCAAAACCCAAACACAAGCTATGTTTGACAGGTAGGTGCTATGAGAATCTGCCCCAACCTCAGACACTAACTCGCTGCTGTGAGAGCAACAATTTGAGAGAAAACACAATTCATCAGCTTATTTTGTATTTCGTTTCTGTGTAATGTTCACTTTGTGTCAGGGGGCTACAGCATTTCCTGAGATGGGTCCCCCCCATCCCCTCAGGCAGCACATATCTCGGCCCCTGTGGGACCATCAGAGGTGGTGTTTGGAGCGGGTTTCTAAAGAGAAACATCAAGCCAAAAAGGCGGAGGTGCCGCTGCGCCCGGTGCTGTGTCCGCGCAGATGCCGCTGTGGCCCTGCTGCCGCTGGGGTGTTTTCCCCACTAAGAGCGCCAGAGAAAGCTCGCTCGGAAGATAATGTGAAGCGGTGGG
>NW_009917791.1:238872-250882 GCF_000696875.1 Nestor notabilis | reverse complement strand
AGGGGGCGCCTTTGCTGCCCACCGCCAGCCGGGGGAGCTCGGCGGCCCTGCCTCGACAAGCTCGGTCCTGCGTTAATCACCTCCGTCCGCGTTCAGGTGCTCTGGGCTTCACTTGAAAGAACCCCACCCGGGAACCTCCCGCTGCTCCTAAGTGTGAAGGTACCCGTGGTAGGAAAGAGCAAGGGGACAAACTGCAACACAACTGAGGTGCTCCCTCTGCTTTCATCTGGTACCTGCCCTGCTCGGACGGCTTGGAAGGAGAAGGCAGGGAATGGCTGCCTGTCCACTCAGCCTGGTGGCTCAACGGGGACTTGGAAGCTGGCACAGGGGATGCAGGGGCCCACAAATCACATGATGTCCTGATAACTCTGTGACAACCAGTGTGCTGGGAATGAAGGCCTTGCGCCTGTGTCATCTTCTTCTGACACCGACGAGGACTTTTGCCATTAACCCTTCCAAAGGAATAAGCAAAATCTGCAAAATTCAGCAGCGCTTGTGTGAGTTTTCCACCTTCTTTGGCTTGGAAGCAGCAAGGGAGACTATGAGATGGGGTAGGGAAGGGGAAGGATGTTCCAGAGGCCAGCTCTCAGGCTTTCTGCTACACACGCTGCATGCACGGTGATACTGGCTGTGGGGCGCTGCTGCCTGACCTGGAAAGCGTAGTGTCTTCCTTCCCTTCCCATCCTCCCGAGCCTGGAGGGAGAGGAGGAGGGAGAGGGAAGATCAGTTGAGCCAGAGCCTCAGCACAAAGCAGGACAAGGAAGATTGCGAATGTCTGAGCTCTAATCTCTGCTCTGAGCCTGCAAACGGCTGCTGTGCCAGTTGCTCACACAGCCTGGCCCCGGGTGTATCCTTTTGGGGGGGCTGAAGCTGCGGTCCCAGAGCAGGATTCACCCTGTGCATCCAGCCGGAGGCAGAAGAAAGAGTCAGTCTAATTAGGTGTGCATTCTCTTCCCCTTGGATTTGCAATGCTTTCTGCTGCTGTCACCTTCATTAAGACATATCTCCGAGTGCCAAGTTCCTCTTTTGATGTTCTTAGAGAGATTTTTCTTTTCTTTATGCAGGAGGCATGCACACAGTGGAATAGGAGTATCCTGTACCACTGCAACGAGGCCTTGTAAGAGGCAGCATTATAGTATGGTACCTGCAAGGGCTGGGGATTGCACTAGGGCTTCTCTCTCCTGCCCATGCGGAAAGCTTGGTGCCGTGTCCTAGAGCCAGAAGGATCCATCTGGAATTTGTGAGTACTAGGGTTTCAGGGCTCCCCCATCACAGACACACACAGAGGTGTGGGAGGGAGGAGCGAGGCTTGTAATTTACAAAGCTCAGCCTCTCCTCCCTGTTCATGCTTGTGGTTGCCACTCCTGGAGGTTTCTAGGGACTAAGAGAAGGAGACAAATTGTACCGAAAAGTCATAATCAGTTGAAAGAAGCAAAGGGTGGATACTTTCATGTTTGCATGGAGAGCTGGGAGCTGTGGGCAGCTAATGGGCACCTCAGCTGGCACTGGTGTCTTTTTATGGCCACTAAGACATGCAGCAGCATGAGGCTTGGGTGGCTGATTATCCATGATGGTGGTGTTCAGGGATGATGAGTAGACTCAGAGCAGAGTGGTGCCAGTGACAGAGAGACCTCCTATGGGGTGTGTGCATCCTATGTGGAAAGGCCTTGCCTCTGTGTAACACAAAACATATCTGCATGTGTTGCACAGACCCTGTCCATATTTACTTGGCTTTTAGAGAGTTCCAGGGAGCCAGAGCTTCTGGAGTCTTGTCTTGGCCCTGCTTCTGACTTCTCTGTATCCTTGACCAGGTCAATGAGCCTTTCTGTGATTTAGTTTCAGCTTTTCCAGTTCTAACGCAGGAGAGCGATGCTGAGTTATCTCCCAAGGGATCCAGAATATGCTTTCAAAGGTCAGTCCAGAGCTAAAACGTGGAGGTCTGTGCAATTGCAGATCACTCCTTGAGCAGTGACACAGTGCCAGGTGACAAGACTGATGATATTCGCCTCAGGGGTGTTGCTGCATCACCATCAGGTTTGTCTCTGGTCTGGCCTGCCTTCCTCACAACTTTTGCATTGTAGCTTGGAGCTGATCAATAGCACCAGCAGATTTTACAGTATTTACTGTCCCTCCCAAGTCTCTGCTCCTGCAATCGGGGGGTTAGAAAAGTACTTTGAGTTTGATTTTGTAGCCTTCCTGGTTGTCAAGAAAAGCAGAAGAATTACAGAAGCATGTGCAAAACATTGGGGAAGTTGGAAGCAAGGAAGTACTCCAGTGCTGTGGGGTTTAGTATAGTTTCTTGGTAGCTCAGCAATGTGAAGCATCAGCCTGATGACTCACAAGCAGCAGGCTGCAACCCTTCTCCCCCAGCCAGCCAGCAGTGTTAGGGTCCAGCGATAGAGCCAGGTAAAACAGGGCTTAGAGCATATTTTGCTGTCATAAAAACATAGAATAGTTTGGAAGAGACATCTGGAGGTATCTAATCAACCTCCTGCTCAAAGCATGGCTCATCTCAAATCTAGATCAGGTTGCTCAGGGGCTGTCAAGGACGGATGTCATCTCCAAGGGTGGAGATATCCTCTTCACCTCAGATATCCTCAGACTTCTTGGCCTGTCTGGCCAAGGCTGCTCAAGCCCTTTGTCACCTTGTCTGGGTCAGGACCATGAGTGGCCCATGTCCCTTTGGCATGGTTGGGATACCTCTTGTCCATCACGAGGTAGGGCAGTGGTAGAGTAAGAGTGATGGTGCACATAATGCCTGGGTCCATGCTTGATGGGAGTTAAGTGGTTGTCCCTGTGAGTGCAGGAGCAGGCATTGAGGGGGTCACAGTCAGGGTGCTCAGGAAGGCAGCAGACACTTCCAGACATTCCTGTCTTGCACACGTGTGTGTTTGCTTTTTTGGCTGCATTTGGGGATGAAGCCCTCAGGTGTATTGTCCATGTGCAGCTCTCCCAGCATGGAGTCCCACGTGGGTGTCAGTTAAAGCAGAGTTTACTCTTCAGTCCTCAAACACACCCTGTGCTGGAAGCCTTTCCTGGGCACTGCAGCAGCAGGTACCTCTCTGAGGATGTGGTTTAGCTTGGTCAAATCCCAGAATCTTAGAGGTGTTGGTCGAATGGGCCTTATGGAGGAGCCAGAGTCTACCCTGAGCAGGGCTAATGTCAGATCAGGTCTGTGCGGCTTTCTCTAGCCCAGCTTTGGAAATCCCTAATGGTGGAGACTTGCTCGCCTCTCCCGGTACTGGAGCTGATTAAAAACCTTTTCCTACTGTCTGAACTGAACCTCCCAAACTGCAGCTCTTGGCCAGGTCTTTGTTCTGGCTTCACTAAGGTGTATTTGGCTTTGTCATTCTTGTAACTGCCTTTGAGTAGCTGTAGGCTGCCATTAGATTGCCCCTTCACCTCCTCTTTGCCAGACCCAAACATCCTGCCTCCTTCTACCTGACCTTTTAGAACATATGCTTGAGGCTTCTGACCATGTAACTCAGCCTCCACTGGACCTTTTTTGTTTCCCCATGGTAGTTTTGGACTCAGGGGTCCACAACTGGACACAGTGTTGGAGATGCAGCCTCCCAGCCCTGGACAGAGCGGGGCAGTAACTTCCCCCTCTCTGCCATCCACTGACTCTCAGCACAGCCCAGGATGTAATTGCTGTAACCATTTCCTCATATATAGGAATAAATTCTTCCCTGTGAGGGTGCTGAGGCGCTGGCACAGGGTGCCCAGAGAAGCTGTGGCTGCCCCATCCCTGGCAGTGTTCAAGGCCAGGTTGGACACAGGGGCTTGGAGCAACCTGCTCTAGTGGAAGATGGCCCAGCCTGTGGCAGGGGATTGGAGCTGGAGGAACTTTAAGGTTCCTTCAACCCAAACCAGGCTGGGATTCTGTGATTCATATTCACCTTGGTGTCCACCATAGCTCCCAGGTTGTTGGCAGCAGACTGCTGCTCACAGTATGCAGGCTGGTACTGATGCATGGGTTATTCTGCTCCAGGTGCAGAACCTCATGCACCTCTTCTACCAAGTGAGTACTTCTTCATACTTTTCCTCTTCACTCATTCAGAAATCTTGGACATTCAGGCAAACAGATGCTTACTTGCATGTGAACTGGTTTCTTTATCATATGCACGTCTTATTTAGCAGTGGGTGAGAAACACCTAAAGAAGCCCAGGATTTCCATCCTGCACTTGGCTTCTCCAAAGCTCAATAGTTGTTCCCTGTTCCCTGTGCTGCTGCCCAAGTTCCAGTCCAGGCAGCTAAGGAGAAGCTACTCCTTGACATGGGTTGTCTTCTTCCTTCCACCATCAACATCCTCATGTGATCAAAGTCCTTTCACTAAATGATACTTGTTTTGCTGTTTAGTTCCTGCAGTTGACTGAGAAAAAATTTATTGTCTTGCATTTCTGTACTTTATCCAAGGAGTTCTCCATGAAGGTCTGCAGAGTCTTTATTGTCAGCTATGCTTTGATCCTCATCCACAGCTGCAGTTCCACATGGACATGAAAAAGGTCCAGGGAAAGCAAATCAAATACAGCAGCAGAGTGAGGTTCACTGCCTGCATGGGGGTTTCCAGCCCATCACAGCCTTGCTCCGTCTTGTGGGAACTTGACATATTCCCTCAGATGGCTCTTTGAATCTTGTTGCCTTTTTAACGGTTGTTCTTTCTTTCATCTCTCTGTGTTGTACCTTCTGCTGCAAACAAAGGAGTGTTTGCATTCAAATTTGATGCTTCCCTTTCTTCCCTGAGTGTACGGGATAATTATAGTGCCTTGCATGGACTTGTACTAATTGATCAGTTATTAGCGATGATTACAATTGATATGATGTTTTAGGAAGAAGGGGCACGTCTATGGTGGAAGCAATGCTCTAGGATAACAGCTCAGAATAGCTTGTTCGTGTGTCAGATCACCTCCTGTGTGCTGCTCACTGGGGAAATGGGCTCACTCCTTTGTTTTAAAGAACAAATCCTCTGCAGGAACCATCTGGCTGCGAAATTCTTCTCCTGGAGCTGTGCAGTTTGCTGGGAGTTCATTTGGGTCTTTAGCTGCTAAAGAGAAAGTAAAAGTGACTGATTAGGCTGGGGCTGGGACCGTTCACATCAAAGTGACAGATTTTGTGAGCTGAATTGGGGGAAGCGTTTAAAAGGGGCATGTTTTCATTGCCCTGTGAAGCCTGTGGGCAGATCCGTGCTCCCAGCGCTCCAGCACAGCTCTGCTCTGCACGCGGGTCGTTATGTCAGAGTGAATTGTGTGACTGCTTAAATCTGGGTGTGCTTGTTTGATGACTTTAAATATTGATTGTAATTGTGCATCTTTCTTATGGCTGTGACTGATGATCAGAGCCACGTGTGATGCCCCATGTGCATAACAGCGATGTGTGCGGGAAGGAGATGTGAACTTGGGCTGGCTCTTCTGCAGCAGGTGAGCAGGGAGAGGAAAGGAAAACATCTTTGGAGGCCTCAGTTTCAGCTTTCGTGCTTCCAGGCACCATGGGGGTGTTTGTCAGAGGCACCAGCTGTGGGCAAGAGGGGGTTTCAAAAGTCTTTTGTAAGTGAAGGCTCCGCACCCCCCTCTGACAAAAGGCACCTTTTGAAATCCTAAGAGCAAACACTGAGTGTGTTGACACTGTGTTTGCCTCTGTGGAGAAAAACAATCACCTGAAAGCCACCAGGACCGCTGGGACTGGCAACACCTCCAGGGCACTGGCATGTTTTGAGGGGTGGTGGGAAGTTGCAGTGTGAGCAGCTAGGGAGCAAAACCATCTGCATGGGCGCAGGTCCCTTCCCAAGAGCATGTGTCCAGCGTGGGTCTGGCTGTCAGTGGTGCTGGCCATGCCCGTGCAAACACAGCGTTGGCTTTACACTAGAGGGCTGTCTGTCCCTTTCCCTTCAGAGGAAAGACCTGAGTCTGTGTGCTGGGAACGCTCCTGTATCCACACAGTTTGTCAGCAGCCGGTGTTGCCAGGTGGGTAATCTGATTCAGAGCTGTACTTACTGCTCACTGCCTCTCTGTGCTGCACAAGAACACCCGTGTCCTGGTCTGGGGGCACTTCAAAGCTGTTTGTGAAGTGGAGCCTCTCTGGCGTTACCACCAGGCACTGTCCTCCTGCACGGGTCAGCAGCCTTTGTGCAAGAACGAGCAGGCTCAGAGCAGCGGTACCCTCCTACTTGTTCAGCAGCAATAGCACTGTTAGTGCAGGGGCTCACTCCGGGTTTCCAGGAGTGTGGCATTTTCTGTGCTTGCGAGGAGCTGCAGCCATGAGCATTTGCACATCCAGTTCTGAAGCTGTGTTGTGCAATTCCCAGCCCAGAGGTGCTTTGGAATTGGCCACCCTGAGGGCAGGAGGGAGGTCTTCAGTGTCCTAGGGCTGGAAGACATTTGGCAGCTTTCCTTCCTTAAGCTCAGGTGGGATCGTTTCCCCCTGCTCTTTTGCTAACAGCAGGGCTGGGACCGCTGTAGAGACCTTGGCCACCATGAAGGCCAATTGCTTCATGTCCATGCAGACTTTGCTTAGTTCTGTCCCCACTCACCTTCAGCTGGACTGGCTTTCACTTGGGTGAAGATGAAGCTAGCTGAGGTTTGCCTCCACTTAAACTTGGTTTGAATGCAGACCTTTCCTTAAAGAAATGCACTTCCAGCTGCTTTTGGGGCATCTGTGTCCATTCCTGGGTGCCTGTGCAGTCATGTTTGGCTTGGTTTGGGCAGAAGAGGTGTTAACTGAGAGCAGCCAAGTCCCTTGGCCTTTGCTATCAAGGATCTGCTCCAGCGAGCAGGGCAGGAGATGCCAAGGAGCCAGCAGAGGCGGGGCTCTGGTAGAAGGGGGAGAGGTGCTGGGCATGCTCTGAGGCTGTCCCCTGCAGACAGGGAAGAGCAGACACCAGTTCTTTGCCAGACTCTGATTTATCAAGTCCAGGGACTTCTCTCCCTCCCTCCGTCTTTCCTCAATCTGCAGCTAATACGCCCTGAAGGGAGTGGGGGATGAATAATGGTAATTACAGCAGCTCACAGTCCTGAGCAGTAGCATTAACCACATGCGTAGTGATGGATGGTGGGATGCTCTGCAGGAGGAGGCTGGATGTGGGGTGGCCTGTTGGACCTGCTGGGCTGGGGCAGCAGCTGCTGCCAGATGTGAGGCAGGAGGGGGATCAGCAGCAGGAGCAAACTGAGATCTGTCCCCTGGATTCAAGGCATGTCCCATAGCTGATGATGATTGGGGATGAGCCCATTGGCTGCAGGCAGGCGTCGCCTTGCTGTTTCTGTTCCTGGCCTGGTGATGTGCTGTGGGATCTGGAAGCTGCAGACAGGCAGGAGGGCATTGCCTGATCCTGCTTTCCCACATCTGCGTTGCCCATTTGCTTTAGCCCTCTAACAACCTCTAACAACTCCCTGCAGGCCTTGCCCTGGGGTCTCCACGGAGCATGTAAAGGTTGCAGAGCATCCCAGCTCTTTCCAGAGACCAACAGCAGTACATGACCAGTGTGGGGTTTCATATTGGTGTTCTCTGGATGGTCCCAGCCAGGCTGATGCGTGGGGCAGACAGGAAGCGCCATGGGCAGGGGCCGAGGCTGGGCTGGAAGGGCTGCATCATCCACACCAGCCCCTGCTCCCCCTGCACTGTGCAGACTGACAGCTGCTGAATCCCTCACTTAGCTGCTTCAATTTCAATCCACGATATGAGTTTGAGACCCTGTGTGTGAGACAGCAAAGGGACTCTGCCACCTGAGCCTGCCTGGGAATGACGGGGGGTCAGATCGTGCAGGATTTTGACGTGTTGTACTTAAGCCTCAATTTCTGACATTGTGCAGTGAAGTGAGACTTCAGCTGGGGCGTGGAGGCAGAGCCTGGCCAACCGCTTGTGGAATCTAAGATGGGAAGAGGCAACATCATTGGGTTTGATGTCACCCACAAGACAGATGAGCCATCTCTGCTGGTCTTTTTAGCAAGAGACAGTTCTATCATGACACAGTGTTTGCTGCTGGGGCACTGGGCTGTGCTCCAAGGGAAATGTGATGTCTGGAAACCAGGCAGTGGCTAGTTAAGCATCCCCAGCTCAGCGAGCCCTATTCCCATTATCCTGAGGCTGCATCCTCTCCTGTGTGTGGCGGAGGGAGGTCCTGAGCCCTGGGAGGATGCTCTGTGTGGGACTGGGGTTGCTGCTGGTGCTGGAGCAATGCGCCTGCCCAGGCTCTGCCTCCCTGGTGGTGTGTGTGAGTAATGGGGCCCGTTTCCTCCCAGGTTGGACGGGAGCACCAAGGGAGCAGCACAGCCAGAGAGAGGCGTTTATACGAGTGGCACAGTAAATGAATCTGAGCTGCCTCCTGGGAACCGGCCCAGAAGAGACTGACATTACTTGGCCATGGCTTTCTGGTGGGAAATGCTCTCCTTTTGCTGTGTTTATTTTTGGCTTTCCTGGTGTTTTGCTAGGCTTACAATTAATCCTGAGCTTCTGGGTGGCCAGCTGGGCTGCGGGGACTCAGTTCTGCTCAAAGCAGTGTGCTTGGTCATTTCCTGAGCACCTTGGATTTATGAGGAGCTTGGGAGAGCTTGACCTGGGGCATGCACGTGCAATGCTTGTGATGGAGAAGAGTGGTCTGTGGCTGCAGCCTGCATAGGAAAAGGGGTGGAGAAGCCACTTGGTGCTCTCCCATCAGATACACAGGGAATTTGCCCTCCCTTGGGATAGCAGCAGTTGCTTTGTTGCTGCTGGGAGCTGGCACATGGGGAAAGGACTGACTGCGTGTTGCTGCGTGTGTGAGTTGGTGGCACGTTGGCACGGCACGTGTTGCGTGGGTGTTGGAGCTGGGCTTGCCCTCACACAGCAGCATCTGGCATGCTTTTATTGTCATGAGGATCCCCTAGAACACCCTTTGCCTGCTCCAGCCTTGCCACCTGCCTGGCATTATGTGAATGTCTTGGGCTTGTGCTGGGATGGATGGGTTGAAGGACTGTCAGGCGCGGAGAGGAGCTGTGCTGGGCTCCCTGGGACTCCCTGCACTGCACGGGCTCTGCCTTAGGTGCTGGAGGGGGATCCCAGCCCTCTGACGTCTTCGGTGCCTGCGTTTTGAGCTTGTTTCATTGGCAAACACCCAGGGGTGCCAGCCAAGGCAGTGTTCTCTGTGCTGTGGACTCATTTCCCTGCCCGCACCCTCCTCCCTCCTCTTGCTGCAGCTGAGATGGACCCTCTGCAGTGTGCGAGCTGTGCTGGTTTTGGCTGGGTTTCTGAGCCTTTTTAGCTTGCTCCTCTCTTCCTAAAATGAAGGCTTCACCACGGCTCATCTGAGCATGACTCCCTTGCCATGCACATTCGTGCTCTGTTTCCTGCTCATAAAGCCACTCTGTAAAACAATGGCTTGATGGGGGAAACTGCTGGTGTCAAAACCCCTAAAACCCCCCAGTGACGAGTGTGGGGTTTGCTCTGCTCACTGTGTGGATGGTGTAGTCAAGCTTGGCTGTGTGCTGCTGCCTGCTGCTGCAATGCAGAGAGTGCACAGGCCGGGAGCAGAGCACGGGCTCACCAGGTCCAGCTCCACCGGTGACCTGCTGTCAGGCACGTGTTTGAGCCTCTGACACACAGGGGCCATGGGCCAGTGGCTCCCACCACACGCATGTGAGCCAGGCACCCAGCCCCTCCTCACCAGTCCTCATCGGCGCATCACTGTCCGTCTGTCCAGGTGTCAGTGGCGATGTCTGCGTCCTCCCTGCCTGTCCCCACGTCCCCCGTGTCAGAACAGACCCGCTGCAGAATGAGTATCCCCATGGGAGGAGATGGGGCAAACTGATGGGACTGCAGGTCCCACGTCCAGCTGCTGTGAACATGGGGAATGCCAGCACTGGGCTGCTAACAAAGAGATGTGAGCTTGCCCTGCATCCAGGGCTGGGCAGGGCGGGCATTTACTGATCTCTCTAAAACTGAGAGGTGTTGTGAACTAAAGGAATGAGCCTGACACTTGGCACCAGGAGATATGGGAAGTGATAATGGGAGACAGGGCTATAATGGCACAGGAATCTCTCAGTATGATAGGAGCTAAATGATACTGTAAGGAAAATTGCACCTCGTTGTGAGTGTCAGGATTGACAGAGAGGAAAAGGAGATGAACGGTGTTTGCAAGTGCAGCCCAACAGCCCCTGTGCAGGAGCCTTGACTCTGCACCCCTGGCTCAGGCTGCAGTCAGCTGCCGGAGCAGCTCGTGTGATCGCCAGCTCCCCACTACTGCTTCCGGCAAAACTTTGTGAGGTGATGGGCAAGATCCACCATCCAGATCAAGTGCACCCTCGTGCAGCCTTGCAGGGGCCTTCCAGGCCTTTCCGGTTCTTGAGGCTGTATGGATGGTTGCAGGACCAAAATGCCCATTTCACAGTATGGGTGTTCCTGGATGCATGGTGCCATGTGCACACGTGTGGGGCTGTGGAAGCCAAGGCCAGACGTGTGTTTGGAGCAAGCCAGGCATGGGGAGTGCTGCACAAGGTGCTGCCTTTGTTTCTGTCACAGGGCAGGAGAGAAAATGATCATGGGATGAGCGAATGGGTTGAGAAGGGGAAGGGGCTGCAGGTTGTCACACAAACCAGACAGGAAAATAAGAGACACAGAACAAAATGAAATGAAGGCAGCCACAATCATAGACCCCCTCACCCCTTCTCTCTACAAAGACCTAAATTACCAAGGACAGAGTTCTTCAACCTGCCAGAGGGGAAACTGAGATGAGCTCATGGGCAGAAGCTCTTCCCTGTGAGGGTGCTGAGGTGCTGGCACAGGGTGCCCAGAGAAGCTGTGGCTGCCCCATCCCTGACAGTGTTCAAGGCCATCTTGGACACAGGGGCTTGGAGCAACCTGCTCTAGTGGAAGGTGTCCCTGCCCATGGCAGGGGTTGGGACTGGATGAGCTTTGAGGTTCCTTCATCCCAAAGTGTTCTGGGATTCTGTGATTCTGGCAGGGATGGAGGGGAGCTGAGGCTACGGGACAGCCCTACTGCTGCAGGAGCGCAAAGAGGGATCAGCAGCAGCACCCACCAGAGTAGCTCCTTCTGGAAAACCAGTAACTGGTGCCACCAGCCTTTGTTCTGCCCCTCTTTGGACCCTGTTTTCTCCTCAGCCAGCAGTTTTGTGTGCAGGTCCATCCTCTCAACCTGCTCCCTCTCAAGCATTGCCACCTTGGTGTCCTTCTTCAGAGGACACACTAAGGAGACGAGAGAGTGGGTTATTCTTCAAAGCATAACACAAACATCTGGAAGGGCAAAAACAAGGCTTGGGAAACCAAAGGTGGGAGGTAAAGATGAATATTGAATACACATTCAGCAATGGATGGATATGCATTGCTCAGTGTTACTGAGGGGCTGATGCTGAGCCACGTGGCATTGCTGAGATGGGAGCTGGTGCTGCAGGGTTTGTCCCACCACGTGTGCTGCTGAGGAGCTGCTCCTTGTGTTTGAGCAGCTCGTGGCTGAGCCTGAGCCCTGTCCCAGCGAGAGCCCTCCCTGACTGCTGCTTTGCTTCTGTTGATCTGAAGGCAACCCTTCCCTGTTGGGTGATTCACTTGTGGCTTGTTTGTTTGAATTTGCAACAGTCCTTTGCACACACCAGAAGAGTATTTAATGTTCAGTGTTTTGCTGAGCCTGTGGCCTTTGGAGCTTTTTGTTGAGGCTTTTGTGGCCTCCATGGACACATTACTGGAGCAGTACAGTCCCCGGCACAGCGCTGACAGCAGATGTTGTGCTAGTTAATACAGAAGTGCCTCCTTTGCTTCAGGATACATCCAGTCCTGGCTGCTCCTCAGAGGGAGTAATGGAGGTAATGCTGGCTTCCTCCCCAGCGCCCTGGGCTGCGCTGTGGATGCATGGCCAAAACTCATCCCCTCCACTGCTCGTGCTCCTTTGGTTTGCTCCCTTTCGGAATGAAAGGCCCATGAGGAGCAGTTGCATGGTGCCACCCGGATGGGTCCCTCAGCCTTGGTGGGCTCTGGGTGTTTGCTGCTCCCTGTGCAGCAGGTTGGCAGCAGTTGCACAGTGACTGTCTGGCTC
>NW_009917791.1:227505-238816 GCF_000696875.1 Nestor notabilis | reverse complement strand
ATGGCACTCAGGGCATCAAGTCGGGAGGGGAATGGGCATCACTGCCATATGATCTGTCTCTGGGGATGCATCTGTCTGACCCACAGCATGGGGAGCTGGGTCCTCTGGGGAGTCTTGGGGTGCTCCCTGGGAGCAGGATCCACAGTGCTCTGGAAGCGCTGGGAGCTCACACGTTCTGCCTGCCCCGAGCTGGTGTGATGTAATGGCGGAAACGTGTTTCAGTGGCTTGAGCCGGCTCCTGGGCAATGCTGGGGAGAAGGGAGATGATGTTCCCATGGCCGGGCGCTGGGGGGACCTGCCAGTGGTGACATGTCTCATGGAGTCAGGCCAGTGCTGGGGAGGGCTCCTCTGCCCCAGGGACCGCTTCAGGGTCGGATCCAGATGCTGCTGCTGCAGCAGGAGGGAGCTCCCCGTTCCACTGAATGTGCAAGAGGCAAAGAGCTGAAGGGAATCCCCACTCTCACAGCAGTGACTGATGGGACAGTCTGAGCTCAGACCAGAGGCTTAAGATGAGGGGCTGAGTTTAGAGGCTGCCCCTGGGAGGTACGGATGGAATAAACAGGAAGATGTGATTGCAGCGTGGGCAGGAGTGACTGGGCAAAGGAGATGAATTTCAGGACAGGTGAATAACCAAAGACTGTGGCAACATCGCTGGAGGGCTTTGCCCTGGTTGCTAGATCACATGCCAAAGCCCTTCCTGCTCCATCAGCTCCGTTGCTTTTGTAAGCTCCTGCCAGGGAGGATATCACAGAAACCCAGACTGGGTCAGGTTGGGAGGGAGTGTAAAGCTCCTCCAGTCCCAACCCCTGCCACGGGCAGGGACACCTTCCACTAGAGTAGGTTGCTCCAAGCCCCTGTGTCCAAGCTGGCCTTGGAACACTGCCAGGGATGGGGCAGCCACAGCTTCTCTAGGCACCCTGTGCCAGCGCCTCAGCACCCTCACAGGGAAGAGCTTCTGCCTCAGAGCTCATCTCAGTCTCCCCTCTGGCAGGTTAAAGCCATTGCCCTTGTCCTGTCCCTCCAGACCCCTGTCCAAAGCCCCTCTCCTGATCTCTTGTAGGCCCTCTTTGGGTATTGGATGGATGTGCCCATCTCTGCGGCGTTTCCATCGTTCCTCTGTGGACTGTGCTGCCTTCAGACGCCGCTTTGGGGAGGCAGAATGCACTGAGGAGCTCTGTGAATGGCTCTGGCTCTGTGGCCCTGTGCAGGGTGTCACCTCCAGCTTCTTGCAGGCTTCTTACAGTTGCTGGTACAGATCTGTCTGTGTTCAGGACAAATGCTTCAGGGTCAGCAGAGCAGGAGCTCTCAGAGAACAAGCCACGGTGTGCAGCTGGGCGCTCCTCTAGGACCTCTGCTATCAGCCAGCATGGGCAGCTCTAGGCTGGCAGGACCCTGACATAACAGAGTGCAGCCTGCCTTCACAAACATCCCTAAAAATAGCAAGGCAGGATGTCCATGTGATGGGTTTCAATAGGAAAATAGATTCATTTCGCAGCTCCCAGAGGGGTTTTTGGAAACAGCTGAGAGTAAATAAGGGTTTTGAAAGTGATGACAAATACACTGGAGGTGCCCTTCCCAGCAGCCTTAACTGTTTGAATTTGCACTCACATCTCCAGTGCCTCTGAGGAGGGGAGCAGGAGGCTCTGAGGATCTCCAGATCCAGTGTGCTCTTATTTGCTGGGGTGCTAAAGAAGAGAATACTGAGGCTCTGTCATGTATTGTGCAACTCTCTGTACGTTCAGATAAGAGCCATTACAAATCCATCACAAGGTGTATTAAAATCTCCTTAATCAATAAGCAATAAACTCAAGTGGTCTCTGCGAGAAGGGCTGTGAGCACTGGAGGGGAATGCAGGGCAGGGATGGACACCAAGTTGTGGAGCACAGAGATGAGATGAGGAAAAAGGATGTGGTGTTTGAGGTGCAAGTGTGGTTAATACACAGATGCAAGAAGAAGGTGGGTTCATAGAGTCATAGAATGGTTTGGGTTGAAGAGACCTTAAAGATCATCCAGTTCCAGCCATCTGCCATGGGCAGGGACAGCGTTCCTGGGTGGAGAACTCATGTCCTGAGTTGTGCTGGGTTTATATGCCTGGAAAGCTATGCAGAGATTTGCCCTATTGCAGATGGAACAGTTTATGGAAATCCCATGGGTTCTTGCTGGGAGCTTAGGTCCTGATAACAGGGGCTTTCTCATCCTATTGTCCTCCAGGTGCTGGCAAGGAAGGCCCACAGGCTTTCTGAGGGACATAGAGCAGTTTCCTCTCCTTTGTCTCCAGATCTCTTTGCAATAGCTCACTGACGAGTATTTCCACTTCAGGAAGCATTTCCTCTCCCAGATCAGGATGCTGCGCTGGTGTCACCCACTTCTGTGATATGCTGCCCCCACAGCGTTTCTATCCACGTTACTGTGCCTGGACCTTGGGGAGAAGTGTCAGAACAAGACAGACCCACTCCACTGGTCCTCTTCCCTATGTTGCTCTTATGCCAAATAGGCTGGGCTTTCCTGGTCTCCACCGTCTTTAGGACATTAAGGGCAATAGCTGAGGGACATACTACTGGGTGGGAGGGAAGCCAGTCAAAGGAGGTGGCCTGCTTTTACTAAAGCTATCTCAGTTCGTGTGTTGGTGCTGATGATGTGGTTTCTTCATGAGCAAAAGGCAGTTGTGTCCCTTGCTTGGTGGGCTCAGAGGTCGGGCTGTCCCTGACGAGGTTGATTACTTGGCTGATGCTAGTAATGCAGTGTTTGAGCCCATGCCTTGTCCAAAGTGTCATTTACTCCTGCGGTGCTCCCGGTGTGTGTCAGTGGAGGGTTGATGGGGTGATGTGTGTGACAAGCATCCGGGTGTGGCGCTCGCAGGCCGGCAGCACTAAAGGAGAACTTGCCAGGCAAAGATGCAAAACCTAAATCATCCTCAGATAGCATCTTAAAGCCCCGACAGGCTCCAGGCAGCTGGTTTCTGTAACAGACTCTGTTCTCACCTGCCCTGGGGCAGAAATACTGCTCTGTCTTCTGCTGGTGGTGCCAGCAGTGTTCAGCTCCTCATAAGCCCATCATGTCCTTCAGTTCCGATCCTGGCATCTCTCCTGACCATTCCCTGTCCCGGGCAAGCTTGTAAAGTCTCCTGCCTGCCCCAGCATCTTGTAGGGCAGCTCCAACGGGTCTGGGTTTGTCCCTTAGGATCAGAGGTTGGGACTCTGGAGCCTGGCCTGAAAATAGCCAAGGACAAGTGATTGCTGTGTGTCTGCAAAAGAGTCCGTCTGGTGACAGGCTTCACGGTGTAGACGAGAGTGGGAGGTGTGCAGTGGTGGCACTCACCAGCTGTGCTAACTTGGCTGTCTCCAGCTGTTCCTGAGGCAGATGTGCAACTCTCCAAGTGTCCCTGTCCCGTATCCCCAGCATGGAGACCCTCGGAGTCACCCCAGCCCACCTCCTCGGGTACCTATGCTAAAGGTTTCCAGCCACCACCATCTACTGTAACTCCCTTTCCAGGGAGAGTGACAGATCCAATTTCAGTGACCCACGACTGGGGCACCCACACTGCTTGAAAGCTGTGCTGTGGTCTCGATGGACCCACAGCGTCATCAAAGGGATGGGTGGTGAGGGCTTTGCACAGGTGTTGCACGTGCAAATGGGTCTTTCATAGGTTACTGACCAGGTTAAAGCACTCCAGGGTGTGTGCAGGATGCCCCAGCACTGCAGGATGCCCCCATGCTGTGTGCCCTGCTGAAATTCCTTCTGCAGGCTGTGGCCAGCCAGGCACGAGGGAACAGCTCTTTCTTCGGATGCAGCCCCAAGGCGTGGGGCTCTGCCTCCCAGCTGTGCCCTGGGCTGGCGGGAGGGGCTGGGTGTCCTCCGGAGCAAGTCAATGAGAGTGAGGCACTGTGTGGGGCCAGGGCGTCTCCATCCCATGTGCTTTTATCCCCAGGCTGGCTAAAAAGTCTGCATAGAAGGTGGCATAGAACCTCCATGCACCTTCAGAGGTTGGCCCTGCTGCCAGGGCAGCCTGTGCAAGCCAAGAAGGCTTTTTGGACATGAATCCAGCATCAGAAGGTGTTGGCTGCAGGGATGAAGGAGTGTCTGACCCGACTGACATCTTCCTCACTGCTGCTTTGCTTGGCTCTGGAGTCAAGCTTCTCCACATCTGCCACGTGGAATCACAGAACCCCAGCCTGGTTTGGGTCGAAGGGACCTTAAAACTCCTCCAGCTCCAACCCCTGCCATGGGCAGGGACACCTTCCACTAGAGTAGGTTGCTCCAAGCCCCTGTGTCCAACCTGGCCTATTACAAATACTTATGTTTTTTGAATGAAGAAGGGATGAGGAGTCTCCCATGTCTGTCAATACAGTGTGGCTACATCCAGAGCTGCAGCTCCCACCCAGTGTGTGATGCCTGTGCTCTGGGGTGTAGGCATTCCTTCCAAATTCGATTCAGGAGCAAACATGTGAGCTGCTTGTGCACATGCCTAACTGCAGCTGTAAAGGGAAGCAGTGGAGGTTTCAAATGGCACTGCCTGTTTCACCATTTCAGGAAGAAGTGTGTCTCATAATTGCCTTGCTTATTTGGAACAAAACCCCCACTGTAGTTACTAGAAATTCAATATAGAAATTACTAGTTACTACCCTCTGTAGACTAATTTTGAGGGTAGAAGAAGAATGAGGAATCTAATGCACACTATAATGAATGTCAATCTTCTCTCGTAATGAATAGGAATCACAGTTTGCTGCACATTGTAGGGAATTACAAAGTTCAATTCACTTTTTCCTCCCCCCCCCCCCCATTTTTTCCCTTTCTTTTGGAGAGAGATAACACAGAGCACAGCAGATGGGTGCATTCCTTTGTGAACACGAAGGATTTTTATCTCTCACTATGCGAGTCAAGGTTTTCCTTCTGTAAAACTCCCTGTACAAGCTGAGGCATAATGCCATTTCCAGAGCTGGAGCCTTGAGACCAAAAGTGGGTTGGTTTATTTTTTCCTCCCTCCTGTAGCAAACCATGTAGACAGTTAAAACAGAGATGACCCAGCTTGTGCCTGATATGTGTTTACTATTCTCAGCCATGGCTTTGCTCGCTGGATTCAGGAGTGTGTGTGTGTGACTCTTGTGCAATTAGGTCCCTCGGAAGGGACACTGAGCACCATCCTATTGCTGTACATGAAAGCAGTACCTCTGCCTTCTTGCCTTGCTGCTTCCCTTGCCAGCAGGGATCCCCCACTGCGAGCCAAAGGAAGAGTTTGCAGTGAGAGCTTTCTGTTTGAAGAGGCCGATGCGGTTAGCATGGGACAGCCTTATTCCTGGCTGAGGAGGCTGTGCAGGATTGCGTGTCTATAGCAAGGAGAGGGTGGATGGACTCACCATGCCCTGCTCCATGGTCCACAGGACCTTGATCTGAGAGAGGTTGCTCTGCTTGTGTGTACACACTGCTGGGTCATATTCAGTTTCTTGTCCCTGTCCCACCAGTGCTGTTCCTTGGCAGCTCTACTCAACCTGTTCTCCACTGGATGATGTGCACATCTTCCTAGAGCCTGCTCATCTCCCCCTGCTCTGCATGGACAACGGTTCACTTGGGTATGGCTCTCTGATGCGGATTGAGGGATGTTTTAAGGCATGAAGTATGGTCAGAAGGTCTGAGATGGTCTGGGGAACAGAGCTGAGGGCTTGGCTCCTGAGACAGTCTCAGGAATCATCCCTGGGTAGGGATGTGCCAGCAGAGCCTGGTTTGCCCTTGGTGTAAGCCTGGCATCCGGATACAGACCTCGGAGGAGGAGGTGTCTTGCAGGGGCCATGGGAGCCCCACAGGGGCTACTGCTTTGGGAGGTGGAGAGAGGAAAGTCAGCTCCCCCCAGGCAGAGGTGCTCTGAGGTTCTGTGCTAATGTGGTCCTGGGGACCAGGAAGGTGTTTTTCCATCCGCTTTCCCTCATGTGCAAATGCAGCCTCCAGCTGAGCAGATGCCAGCTCTGTGTCAGAGGAGTTTAGAGTTCCACAGGCTTAAAATATTTATTAATGTGAAGATGTTGTTAGCACTTAAGCTGAGGCAATACAGTAGAAGTCTTTTTGTTGGAATGGAAGTTAGTGATGCTGAAAAGCCATTAAGCTGTAAATATAAACTGTATTAAGTGCTCAGTAGCAACCTTAAATATCCCTTCGCTGGTTGCTCTGCTTCTGCAAGGCTGAGTGTCTGTGGGGGGGATTACTCACCTCTATCTCTCTGTAGCACGCCCAGCTCTGCCCAATCGCTTTAAGAGGGGTGTCAGTGGCTTTGCAGGTGAGATTCCCCAAGCAGCACAGCTCAGTGCTTGCCTTGCAGTGGCTGATGCTTCCACAGAGAAGCTCGCAGAGAATGTGAGTGGGGCAGGACAGCAGAGAGCTGGAGAGGCTGCGCTCGGAGCTGGTGGTTGCTGGGCTCACACACCACAGGCTGGTGCCTCACTTCTCTCTCCTTGGTCTCTTGTATGGTACAGAAGGTCCAGGTCTGGATTCCCACCTTGTCCTGGAGGCACCAGCACCTGGACAAGGGGAGTCCCGGCAGAAGAGAAGCTGTGAGGGAGATACTGCACTGAGTGCTGCCCATGGGCATGACTTGCAGCCATCCACATTCAGCCCCTGCTCCTTCCCATCCAAATGGGCGCCTTGCCTAGCACAGGATCAGTCCTGATCCTCTTGTCCTTGCAGATCAGTCAGAAAAGAAGGGCTTTTCTCAGCAAGTGCTTCCAGAGCTCAAAGTGAGTCTCATGTAATCACACTTGCTCTGAGCCTGCCCCTCTCTTCATCCCTTCGTGCAGGCTGCTCACAGGGACAGCAGTAAGGGGAGGAATGGGGTGGTGCTGGCTGTCATCCATGTTCTCTGGGTCATGGCTGTGCTCCATAAGTGCCTGCTCAGCACAGGGCAAAGCAGAGAGCAGCAGAAACCCCTGGTGCTTGTTCAGCCTGGAGAAGAAAAGGGTGACATTAAACCAGTCTTCCAGTATCAAAAAAGTGCTCCAGGAAACCTGGAGAGGGGCTTTGGCCAACGGCTGGTAGGGACAGGACAAGGGCAATGGCTTTAACCTGCCAGAGGAGAGACTGAGATGAGCTCTGAGGCAGAAGCTCTTCCGTGTGAGGGTGCTGAGGCGCTGGCACAGGGTGCCCAGAGAAGCTGTGGCTGCCCCATCTCTGGCAGTGTTCAAGGCCAGGTTGGACACAGGGGCTTGGAGCAACCTGCTCTAGTGGAAGGTGTCCCTGCTTGTGGCAGGGGTTGGAGCTGGAGGAGCTTTACACTCCCTTCCAACCAAAACCAGTCTGGGATTCTATGATACCCTCCTGTTTGTCTGGCTCAGCTCCGCTGCCCAGAGTTTAACGAACCCTGTACTTTTTGCCTGAGCAAATGCTCAGCTCTTCCTTTGACCTGTATGTCTTGACATGCTCAATCCCAGGAGCTGGTTTGGGGCAGATTATCCAAACCAAAAGGGCTGCCTGGGCCCTGCACTCTTCTCAGCCCTCCCATGGACCCTCTAGCAGCAGGAAACTGCAAAGCAAAGGGATGCAGCCTGCCATTGCAGTACCTGCCTACATCTGCTGTTTGGCTGCATCCATCCTTCTGTGCTTCAGCCCAACAGTGACACTTGATTTAGTAAACTCCCCTTATCGAGGGGAGCTCATATTTCAATCTTTAAAACCATCCTGAATAAAGATTGCAAAAAGAAGAACCCGCACTCTGGCTGCTCAGAGCGTGGAGCTGTATGGATTTTTTAGGCAATTAAAGTTTACATAATAGAGTCCCTAGGTTGTACAAACTTAAAGAGCACCTGAAATGTGCAGGCATATTCTGAAACTTCTAATCTCATATTTCAGCCCTAGAACATTAATTTGTCACATTTCTTACCTCTATTTCTTTTCTATCCACAATGCTTCAGAGCTGGGGTAATGCAGCTTCACCTGGTAAATGCATCTCTTCCACATTTGCCTCTAGCTCCTGTTCTGCCGGGTGCTCTTCCCCTGTGCCATGGGCATGAGCACCTTATCCTGTGCTCAGTATCATGGGTTTGGTTTTGAGCAGGATGGAGCATAGCTTCTCAGTGTAGCCTCTCACGTTGCATCTACCTTGCTGGGAAGCAGTTCTGCAGCAGGGCTGGGACAGATGCCTGGGGATGGGAGAACTTCAGCAGGGACAGCACAGACCTTGGGGAGACAGGGTGCAGCCTCATGACATTGTCATGCATGGAGCTGGTGTGCTGGGTGGGCAATAGGAGAGATAAGCAATGGGTAGGTCACTGCAGAACCCACATCTGGCAAAACCTATTTGCTGACACTGCCACCTCTGCTGCCTGCTGCTCGGTGGCTGAATGTCATCACTGCATGTGCAAACAGGTCTGCACACCCCCCCTCATTCCCTCCTGAGCTCCTGAGCACTCTGCTGGCCTCTGGCTATCATAAATAACAGTGGTCTCTTCCCAAAAGCCCAGCTGGGCCATGCTCCATGCATGACCTGCTTCCTCCCCTTCACACTGATCCCTGTGTAGCAGCTGCCCTCGGCCACCCCATCCAAGCTGGGCTGATGCTGCAGAGCCCCATCGTCCCCGGCCTCCTGCCCGGCCAGCCCAGCCCTGACTTCTTCATTGTTCCCATCCCCAGGTGGCTCCTGCCTGCCAGCTCCGGCTGCCGCCCGGCTCCCACAACATGCTGCAGTAGGTAATCCCTTTCCCGCTGGGCAGCTAATTCTGGTGTGCTAGCCCCTTCCCTGACACTCATCTCTGAGCTTACCCCTAAGCTGCTTTCCCAGGTCGCGTGGACAGGAGAAGTGTTTCTGCTTGCCCTTCCTGAGAGAAGAGGGAGAAAAGACAAGTGACCTGGTTTAGTTTGCCTGTGCTCACAATCCAGTCCCTTTGGCTGCTTTAAGCTCCTGGCTTAGATGGGTAAAAGATACATTATATTCATGTGAAATTGTTTGGGAATAAAGACAGGTCGGGGGCGTCAATGTGCTCTTTGTTATTACTGAAAGAACCGAGGGGTTTTGGAGCCTGGTTTCTCTCTGAGCGAGGCAGCTCAGGGTTTGTGTTGTTCTGTTTTCGTAACGAAGTTGGAGGGATCTACTTAGCAGAGCAAAATGAGCAAGAATGGAAGCAAAGGTGTGGATGTGATCTCTGGAGCCTGAGCACCTCTGAGGTGCGTTGGAAACTCAGAGGTGATCCCGCTCATTGTGCTTAGAAAAGTACAAACTAAAGAGAATAGCCCTGCTCCCTGCCCCATCCGTGGCGCTCTTGGGGAGGACTTCTGGAAGACTCTGCAATGTGCTGCCTGCTGAAGAAGTGATGACCGCGCTCCCTCTGGTAGAGCGCGTGGTTCAGGCTGCTCGTTCACAAGCAAATGAAGCACTCTTGGGTGTAATTCCAAATGGAGCCGTTTGCTTCATTTTGATGACTGTGTATTCAAATGGTTTATCTTTTTCTCAGACTGCTCAGGAGAGGGATCCCTCTGCCTGGGAGCTGGGATGCGGAGCGGGCTGGATGGAGGTGCTGGTGTGAGATGGTGTGTGTGGCTCTGGCTCTGCACCGAGTGCCTGGGGCTGCCTGGGTTTGGAGAGAGCTCAGGAGGCACATGTTTAAATCATGATGCTTTTTGAACCCAGGAGAGGCCAGGTCCTATGCCTGGGCTGTGGGAAGGCTCCCCTGTGCTCCCCCTGCAAGGCAGGGATAGGGCACAGAGGTACTGCCAGGTCTCCTCGGAGCAGGGATTTTGCTGTAGGGAGCCAGACCTGTTAAACAGCATCTTCTTGGCTGCTGTGCTTTGAGAGCGGCCTGGAAATGGCTCAGCAAAGGATGGGGTAGGACGTGCCAGAATGCTCCACAAGGAACCTCACTGTGGGGATGTTTTGCAGCCCACCACTGATTCAGTGTAAAGGTCCCTGGGATGTGACACTGAGAAGCAGGGATTGACCCTGCTTGGGAGGCACAGGACCTCTCAGTGCTGTGCAGGGAGATGGTGCTCCAGCTCCATGAGTTTGCTGAGCATGGAGTAGCAGTGCCATACACCAGCAGAGCTGCCCGTGAGACCTGGGAGCCCAGGAACGTGAAATGCATGCGAAAAAGTGGGTCCAGGGCTGCTCCAACTGCGCTGGTTCTCCACAGGCTACAGGAGAGGCAATAGCTGAACATTTGTACGCTTAAGTTATGTAAGGATATAATAGCACTTTATGTTGTAGAGCTATCCAAACTGCACTTCATCACCCCTTCTGCTGGCTTCCTGCCTGCAAACTGGATGCATGATGTGTCAGTTCCAGCCTGTGTCTGTCCCCAGCATGAATTATCAGCTTGGTTTCAGAAAAGACTTTAAGTATATTTGCAACATAAAGGGGGACAGAATCCCCATGTACCTTCTCTATGAGCAGAGTCCAGTCAGAAATATTAGATTGATCAGTATTTTAGCTGGGAAGGAGGATGGCTCCTTAACATCATTAAGTGGTGACCTTTAAAACTCATATTGTCCTGTCAGCCAGATCGGGCAATGGATGGAGCAGAGACGGATGGCAGCAGCGGGGAACAGGATAAACTGTTTGCTGAGATCAGTGCGTGTGTGTTTTCAGGGCTCGGGAGGTCCCTGGGCCACTGTTCACCGTCTCGTTTTGCACATTTTTTTTTTACAGCAGAATAAATTGTTTGGTGCCCAAGATGAATTTTCAGAGTCATATGTCATGTTTTACAAGGGGCTGACAGCGCAAATTGGGGGAGAATAATGGTGCTCAGCCCTAACTCACATCAATGACTTTATTAGATTTCTCATCCAGAAGCAGATGAGCAGGCCGGGTTCTTGGGGGTGTTTTCTGTTGGGAAGCTGATCTGTTTAGTTTCAACTTCAAGTTTTGGTGTGTGTTAATGGTCTGCCCACATAAGGCTGTGAGATGCACCAGGTGGCAGCACCAGAGCCATGGGTGAGGCTACTCATCAGGGAGGCTGCACCAGCTCTTGGTCTACGTCCCATCCTTTTCACCCCTGGGGCCACTGGCTTCAGAAAGAGAAGGCGTCAATCCAACACAGACCTGTGCAGGCCGTGAACCCTCTGAGTTTATGGCAGCCCATGGCAGCATGGTGGTGGGAATCTGCTCTGTCCTCCCCTCCATGGGGTCTTGTGTGTTTTAAGCTGGTACACTGCTGATGCTGTGAAAACAAGACCTCCTCACCGCAGAAGGCTGGATTATGACTGGCAAGTGTTGTCCTGTGTGGCATAGGCCCATAGAATCGTAGAATGGTGTGTGTTGGAAGGGACCTTAAAGCTCCTCCAGTTCCAACCCCTGCCACGGGCAGGGACACCTTCCACTAGCGACAGCAGCTCCAATGCC
>NW_009917791.1:225704-227474 GCF_000696875.1 Nestor notabilis | reverse complement strand
TGGCCTTGAACACTGCCAGGGATGGGGCAGCCACAGCTTCTCTGGGCACCCTGTGCCAGCACCTCAGCACCCTCACAGGGAAGAGCTTCTGCCTCAGAGCTCATCTCAATCTCCCCTCTGGCAGGTTAAAACCATTCCTCTTGTCCTATCACTCCGGTCCCTGATGAAGGTCCCTCTCCAGCATCCTTGTAGCCCCCTTCAGACCCTGGAAGCTGCTCTGAGGTCCCCACACAGCTTCTCTTCTCCAGGCTGAACAGCCCCAATGTTCTCAGGCTGTCTCCATATGGGAGCTGCTCCAGGCCCTGAGCATCCTGTGGGTGGAGTGAGGGTCAGCGTTGGGGCTGGATCCTGAGCATGGGCACATGGCATAAGGCTGCAGTGACCCACTGTGTCTGGTGGAGGAACAGAAGAACAGGCTCTGTGGCACCCAGAGCTGTCTGCTCCTGCCAAGACAGTGCAGAGTCATTACAGGGTAACGTGCTTTCAAAGATGAGCAGGGAAGTGCTGCATCTTTTTTATGGTCCTCTTCGACCCCTGACAGGCAGTGGTGAGGACCCGGTCCTCATTCCCATGCATCCAGCGCAGCAGCACTTTGGCGTTCACCAGTGAGGCAGTCCCGCACCCTAACCGCAGGCTTGGGGCAGTGGCAGAGAGGAGCTGTATACAAGGAGGGATGTCAGCTCCTAGGGCAGCAGGAGGGGCGCAGAGCCCAGCTCTGGTCATCCCTCTGAGGACAGAAACCAGGGTTTCCCCACGCCCTGAGCAAATGCAGCAGTTGGCAGGGCTGCTCTGTGCCCCGGAGCCAGGGCCGTGTCTCCAGGGATGTGAGGACAGAGCTCCGTGTCTCCAGTGAGGATCTGCCTGACTTTGGGATGTCTTTGCAGAGCTCAGACAGGCCTTAAAGGAGAAGGTTACCCTAATTTATAGTCCCTGTATTTATGGCCAGTATGTATCGAGGGAGAGTGTAATATCTTTCATGTGGCCCATCAGCAGAGAGGAGACCATCCTGAAGTCCCTGGGAGCAGGGACAATGGCAGGATCATTCACAAGTGTAGCTGCTTTAACTCTTTCATTTTAGGAGCAGGGAAGAGACAATCCTGCCACTGCCTCAAGTGCTACTGCATCTGGCTCCATGCACTGCTTGCAAGCAGATGCTGAGTCTGTGCTGGGAGGAGGCTGGAGCTGGTATCCAAAGCCCCTTGGCTTCAGGTAGTGGATGAGAAACTTTGAGAAGCAGGGATTTCCCAAAGCTCATCCAATGCAGCACATGGGGCTAGAGATCTCGCCTGTTCCCACCAGACTCCCTGCGCTGCCTGGGGCACCCTCCTGCAGATGCTCTGTCCCATGCACACCCTTGCTCCATGTTCATCCTCCCCACCATGGGCATGTTTGACCTTCCTAACCATTGCTGCATCCACACCCAGGGCTGGTACTGGTGTTGCTGGGCTCTCTCTGCCCCTTGGCCTGGCACTGGGGACCTGCCCCAATCTGTCCCTTCATCCAGCATCATTTTTTGGTGCTCCTACCTTCTGAAAATGGCTTCAGTGTCCTTTGGTTGCCAAACAGAAAGCTGAAAGGGCTGAATAGCTCCTGTTTTGTTCCCCAGTGGGCCAGTGGGCCCTGAGGAGCATGGAGATAGAGCTGTGGGGTCTGATCTCTGCTGCACAAGCCCTTTCTTCCTCTCTATGCCATGGGGCAGTGCCCTATTGCCCCCACCCAGAGCTGCCCCAGGGGGACAGACACTGCCCTGCACCTGCTGCCCCCCGTGTG
>NW_009917791.1:224319-225689 GCF_000696875.1 Nestor notabilis | reverse complement strand
CGGGGCACAAGCTGCCCATGCTCAGCCAGCCTCATCCATAGCTGGTGGCTGGTCTGGGAGCTGACTGCAGCAGCAGCTTCCCAACAGGAGCTGCTGGATGAGCCCCGGGCAGCACTGGGGCAAGAAAAGCTCTAGTGAGAAAGGCTCCTTGGGGTTTGGTGCCTGGTGTGGACTGAGCTGGGAGCAGACTCTATTCCCTGCTGAAGGACCAGCAGAGTAACTCCCTTTCTGACTCATTCTGGAGGCTGCAGGCAGGGCCCGAAGCAGATGGTGGATGCTGAGGCTCTGGGAGGAGTAGGGAGAGGGAAGGGTGAGAGCATGAGTGGGTGCAAGGAGGGTCCCTGACCCTGCATTCATCAGCACCACCAGCCCCACGCAGGATACAGAGCATGAGCTTTCCTCACATGTCCCAGGTAGCATCAGTGGCCGGAGCATCTCAGCTTCCTGAGCCTGTGCTCTCACTGAGCAGGCTCCTGACATTAGGGGAAACCAGCTGGGTTCTGTCACAGACCTAGCAGGGCAGGACGAGCCCTGTGCGGTTCCACTGACCCCACCAAATGGAGCTGCACTTTTAGAGCTGCTTTGCTGTGGGTGTAGGAGGAGGATGCTTGCAAAGCTGCTATTCCTGGGACCCAGGCTCTTACGTCCTTCCTCCTCCTCCTCTGCAGTCCCTGTGTGGAAATGGCTGTTGCCCACTCCAGAAGCTGGTGTTGCGGCTAGAGGATATTCTGCTTCTTTAGCAGATCAAGAGCTTCAGGAGTTACAAAAACTCCTCTTTAAAAATTCATGCTGTTCTGTATCATGTTAAATATTTATTCTTAAGGAACAATGCGTCCCACCCTCCCCCATTCTGCTATGATACCTCTTTTGCATATAAGCTGATTAATAATTAACCAGCTACATTTTATTTTGACTAACAGAAGATGTGCTTTAGCCAATTGGATGCCTGTTGTATTCTGCTGAGCTGTGAGTTCACCTTCCCTATCCAGACCAAGCTATCCCCTGTGGTCTTGTTGTGGACCTCTCCCGCACTGGGAATCTGAGCTTGCCATGGGCAGTCCTGGACCACCTTCATATCTGTAATGCTGCAGAGCCCATGCTCACCTGGCCATGGAGAAGACTGTGGGACCATCAGAGTGGTTTCTTCAGCCCCTGCTCTGTTTTGTCCCTGCCTTGTAACTTTGCCATCTTGAGGTGCAGACGATGCACTTTTTCTGATGGAAGGGTCTCCCCCTAGGCTGGGGCAGGAGTTGGAGCTGAACTGATTCAGCTTGAGATGAGCTCTGAGGCAGCAGCTCTTCCCTGTGAGGGTGCTGGGGCGCTGGCACAGGGTGCCCAGAGAAGCTGTGGCTGCCCCACCCCTGGCAGTG
>NW_009917791.1:196088-224288 GCF_000696875.1 Nestor notabilis | reverse complement strand
CATCGTGGAGACAGGGGCTAGGAGCAATCTGCTCTAGTGGAAGGTGTCCCTGCCCGTGGCAGGGGTTGGAACTGGAGGAGCTTTAAGGTCCCTCCCAACCTGACCCATTCTGTGATATGGTTCTATGATGTGGTTGGGCAGCCAAGATGACCCACTGCAGCAGCGAACACCTGGGTGCCAACTTTATCCACTGCTGAAGCAGAAAAGGGAAGAAATTGGGTGTCCTGAGACAAAGTTAACTGTGTCCCAGCAGCACAGAGCTGCTGCTGAGCCACTGGACTCCATGACGAACATTCAGGTGACGACATGAAGTCCAAGAGGACAGTTTCCTCCAATGCAGCTTTGAGTGGCCCCCTCTGGGGAAGCCATTGCTGACGCTGAGAGCCAGACTCCCGAAGTGTGGAAAGGGAAACCTGTGTCCTTGAAACAGGGGCTTGTCCTGGTGATACAAGCAGGGCTGCTTAGTCCCTTTGCCCCACTGGATGCATGCTCCGTTGGGAGTGGTTGGTAGGTCCAGCTCTGCAACTGGAGCCTCCCTGCACAAGAGTTTTGTGCAAGGGAGAAGCACAGTGTCTACAGCTTGGTGGGTCTGGGCACACAGCAAACCTGTGCTTGTGCTGAGTGTGTACCTCCTGACAGGTATGGGGCCCTTCTCCTGTGAAGCCAGCTCCAGCATACAAAGGGTAACTGGAGAAAAAGACCTGGGACCCAGCCCTGCTGTAGCGGCAGCTCATGGCAATGCTACTCAGACACAGCTAAGCTAAGGAACAAGAGCTGAGGAAAGAGCTGACACAAGGGCAAACTGTACCCAAGGATTATAGAGTTAATCCTGCTAAGAAAACTGGATTACTATTCAGGAGAGATGCTGAAAAAACAGCATTTGAATTCTGTGGGAGATTTTAGTGGTTAGCCTTCTCTTCTCCCCGCCCCAGATTTCCCAAGGAAGAACAAAAATAATTCCTAAGTTTTCCCATGGAAATACAATCCTGGCTGCTCTGCAAACATGGGAGAATCTTGTTTTCTGTAATTCACATGTAGAGTGATGTGTGTTCTTTTCAGCAATGAAAATGAACCTACAGGATCCATTTTGGAATAGATGTTTGAACATTCAGGAAACAGGGAAATTAAAGCAAATTGTGTTAAGGTGTTTGTTCGGGGAGCTCTTGTCAAAATAGATGTGATTTCTCATTGTGGTCCCTTTCAGGAGTGCTGCATTGTCTAAATGCTCTGTCAAAAGCATCTCAGCTGGCTCTACCCTTTAGACTGGAATTACAGAATGAAGAGACTGTGCAAGACTGAGATTTACGGCAGCATTTGGTGCAGATTCCACATGAAATCGTTGTCTCAGGCTGGGTTTTAACAGCCTGGCTTGTAGGCACTGTCATGAGGAGCAGAGATTGCCTGCGGGGCTGTGAGCAGAGGGTGAGGATGGGTGATGGCAGAGCGCGGGGTGGGTGCTGCGGCTGCGCGTGGGGTGCAGGGGATGCGAGGCGAGGGGCGCTCCTTGTTTAACAGCTTCATTAGTGAGCTGGAGGCAGGCGCAGCAGCGCGGCGATGGAGGTGCAGATGGTGCTGGGCTGGGGGGATGCAACCAACAGCTCAGCATGAGGTGCCTGGGAGAGGATGGGAAATGAGGTACCACAGGGTGACACTCAGCTCACAAGCAAATGGCCCAGGGCCAAGTTGGCCAAGGGCAAAGCTGGCAATGAAACAGCAATGGAGACCAAGGGGAAAGTGGGCTCAGGAGGTTGGATGGCAGGTTTCTCCTGCTGTGTGTGCTGCAGAGCCCTCCTGGAGCAGGGGAAGCTGGGTGCATCCGCATCCCCGGCTGCACGTGGGGTCAGTGTTCCAGCAAAACCCTGAAGACCTGGAGCAGAGAGGGCAGCATGAGCAAGCAGGAAGTGTGCTATTTGCACTGCTGGGGTTGCTGTCTGCCCTTGAATGGGTATCCATGTTATAATCTGCTTTTAGGAGGGGAAGGGACCATGAATGTAGAAGTCCAACCTTGAAAGAGCCAGTTTGGCTGCAATATATACAGGGCTGTAGGATCCTCCTGAGGGTCCAGAGCTGGGATGTCTAATAGAAGAGCTGCAAGTGTTAAGTACAGCCTTTGACTGGCTGCCACATCCCTCACATCAGGCAGTGGAGGCTTTTTCCTGTGGGGCTTGATTGAAAGAGAGGTGATGCATTGGCCCAGCAATAGAGTGTCCCAGCCATGCCCTGGGAGAACAGGAAATACTGCAAAGGCAGGTGTGGATCCTTGCCTGCCCCTGTGCCAAGGTGCTGTGCATTAGCAAACGCTCTCTGAGAGAGCAAGATCTTGTGTTCCCCATCGGCAACACTGGAGCAGTGTGTGAAAGATGCACTGCAGGTGGGTACAGCTTTGGCCCAGCTGCACCTGCAGGACTGGGTGTGAGGATGCAGCTTGTGTTTTGGACACTGTGGAGGCACCGGTAGATGGAGGAGCTGCTGTTTCCATGCACTGGTCGTGGCTGAGGTTCATTGCTGTGACTCATCTCATTTCTGATTTGAATTCTCTGGCTGTAACCTTAAGCCACTGGATCTTGCTTTGCCATCCTCTGCTGAATTAAAAAACCTTTGAGTACCCTGTAGTTTTCTTTGAAAGTGCTTAGGTGCTGTCATCAGGTCACCTCTTTTGGCTTCTCTTCAGAGGAGAGGCAGATCACGTGGCTTCCTCACACCATTTTTCCTGGCTGTTGGTATTGTTTTAGGCTCTTTTTCACAACTGGTCCCCCTTGTCAGCTTGTGCCTCTCTCTAAACTCACTTGGGATGGTTTTGCATGCAGTGACACTGTAATCCTACCTTCTTATTGATGCAGTATGTGCCAATTCCATTCTGGACTTGCAGAAGGCCACTGAAGTGTGATCATGTTTATTGCTGGCATTGATTCCCAGCACTGTGACTAGATCCATGACACTGGCTGGATGCTGCATGTCTGATGAGCAGTTATTCTTTTCGGACATGCCCTGGCAGATCCACAGACTTGAGGAACAGGAAGAGTTGGATCTGGAGCGTTTGGACATGGCCAATGAAGTCATGTTTCACTTTACTCCTCTCTGTGTGAAGCTGGCTGACCTTGTGGTAGCAGTTCTGCTCTCCTCTGCTTGGACAGCAGCAGCCTCTCCCTCCGTCCTCTGCATTTATTTGCTGTTCAATGCCAGTTCTTGGCACAGGGCTTGGAGGGAGGTTTAGCATTTTCCCTCATCCTGGAAGGATTGAACACTCGCAGCCACAGCTCTCCCACTGCAGAGTACAAGCTGTGCCTAATGCCAGGGCCCCACAAGCTTTTCCTTTACTACAGCATCTTCTCTGAGGCAAGGCAACACTAAAGATTAGTGCATCTGCCCCATCCCTGGCAGTGTTCAAGGCCAGGCTGGATGGGACGTGGAGCAACCTGCTCTAGTGGATGCCCTGGGCTGAGGCATCGAATGGACGTGGTTGAAATGGTCAGACCGGAGGTGAACCGGCTTTCCTCCTACAAGCCTTCCTGCACAACTGCCCCAGGGCTGCAGGGGTGCGTGGCTCAAGGTTCATTCCCGGACACCTAATGCAGTGTGGCAGAGGCAGGGCTTGGGCTCAGTTGCAGTTCCCCAACCCATCCAAGGTGCAAAGGCCATGAACTTGGTGAGTGTCCCAAAGACAAGCTGGTGCCCAACCCGTCTGTGAGAGCTGAAGGGAGCTGCACCAGGCTGGGCGAAGGGAGGGAAATGTCATTCTCCTGGAGGAGCCACAAGTCCAGGCTCAGCTGGAGAAAGAGGACCAAGAGAGCTGGAGATCATGGCCAAACCAGGGAACTACTCGCGCAGCCCAAGCTGGTCAGGCGATGACCCTACACGCTGGAGTTGTACATCCCTGATAGTCCTGCAGCAGATCCAGCATCCCAGCTCACTTCTCCTGCTGGCAGAGCCGAGACAGCTGACACTAGGATAAGAAAGATAATACACCAATGGCAATGGAGAGCAGCACCAAGACTTGGACCAGAACTGCCCTGGGACCTGCCTCCAGCTTGCAGCGATCAGGGATTGCCCTGGTGCACCCTCAGCCACCTGCTGCTCCCTCCAAAGCTGGACCTCTCTCATCAGTTTTGCTCTCAAAGCATCTCTGCCCTTTGCTCTGCCATGTGGGTTCCAGCCAGGGTCAGGTCGGTGGGTTAGCATGGCCCTCTATTTTCTTCCATCACTGGGAGCTATGGCAAGTCCAGGAGATTGCTGGACATGGTTATTCCAGGATGCTGAACTACAGCCACCAGAGTCCTTTGGTGGGCCTGCCTTCAGGGTAGTGACACTTTTAACTGCCAGCTTTGAGTTGGAGGGAAAAATAGGTGGTGCCTAAATAGGAGGGACATAGTGAGAACTGGAGGTGAGTGTGCACAGCAGGACGTGAGGGGTGTAGCAAAGGCAGGGGTAAATGTGCACAGTTCCCTGCCCTGCAAATCTCTAGTGGGATTGCTCTGGTTCTGCTGACTCTTGGTTCTCTGCTCACACTGAGCTCCACGAGTGCTGCAGAAATACTCCCTTTCTCTGCAGGAACACAGGCACAGTGAAAAATCAGCACTTCCCTGCACTCGGAGCAGGGGGTGAACATGTCAGCAGGGCTGGGGGTGGACCAGGAGCCTTGCTAACAGAGGTCAGCACCTCTCCTCTGGCTCAGGACCCTGTCCTGAGTTTGCAAGCACTGCCCATGGGTGGGAGGGACACCCCAGGAGGGAGAGCTCACACTCACCCGTGGTCCACCCACAGAAGCCTGGTCCTGCTGTCCTCCTGTACCAAGCTTCTTGGCATCTGTCTCCTTCCTAAGGCATATGGTGACTCTGAGCTTCACTTGCCCTGTTGTCCATGTGGGTATGTGGATGGTCTCATGCTGAGCTCTCCCCGTTGCCCCCATCAGAAAGGAGAGCAGCAGTGGGTAGGGACACCAGTAATGCCATGGCTGGTGCAGAAAGCGGGTATGAGCCCATGCTCAGCTGGAGGATGCTCAGGTCCATATCTCCCCTAGCCAGGAGCTTATTCCTACTCTAGCTGACAAACATGGAATTACACTTGGGTCTGCACAATGCCTCCAAGCAGGCGCTGCTTGTTCTCCTTTTTCCATGCTTGGCCATGCTTTCTGCAGGAGTTGCCTCCTCCACAGGTTCTGCAACACCTATTTCCATGGGTTTCAGGCAAAGCCAGGCCAGGGCTACAGTAAGCAGCAATGGAAGGCTAATAACTCCTTCCTCTCCTATGCTCTGTGCCAAGCTTGTCTCCTGGGAGCGTCTTCTCTTTAAATAGCAGCCTGAGTGTTTTTAGGTTCCAGAGTTGTTTTGCAAAGAATTGCATCAAGGACTCTCAGTGCTCTACCTTTCCCATCTCACTGCGATCTCTGAGCATGAGGCTAAGGCTGTGAAGTGCCTGGAGCTGCTGCTGACCCCAAGCAGCCTGTTCTTGGCAGGGACCACAGCTGCAGATCTCTCCAAAGGGACCTGCCCTGGCATCCACAACCGGTGCTTGTGATGGGGCTCACGGAGACCTGGCCCACCTTGTGCATGGACGGTGTTCCCACCACGTGTGTCATGCTGGTGCTGCTCTGCTGCCGGGAAGACACGGTGTGATGGTGCTTGGCTGGGATGTGCTGCTGCTTTGAGTGCTGGGTCTGAAGTCAGAGGAGCCAAGTGGCACCAGAAATGCAGACAGTGGGAAATGGAGGAGACAGAAGGCACCTTAGGTCTGGACAAGAGCAGACCTGAGGGGCTTCAAACAGCACGGGAAGGTCACACCAGCACCATGCAGGAGATGGGACCTGTGTGGGGCAGGAGGGGAGAGGGGCAGTCAGCAGGGTCATGCGCCTGCAGAGGGGCTTGCACAGAGCTGTAGCTTCCAGGCCCACCGTGGCTGTGCCAGCCCCACTGCAGATACCCACCTTTGAGGGCTGGGGTGGCTCACGGCTGCTGGGGCCCACGCAGGAGATGACACCTGAGTGGAAAGGGCTCTTCAGACTGGTGGGAAAAGGTGAGATGAGGGTTGGTATCAGGAGCTGGAGCTGAAGCACATGACATTTACCCAGAGCAGGGCTAGCTGCTGTGCCAAAGAGATGGTGGGTCTGGTGTCCCGGCAGGTTCAGGGTGCAGGTATTGCATTTGCCTCTTGATCAGCTGTGAGCTTGAAGCAGAATTAAACCCAGGCAGTCCTATTGTCTCTGCAGAGCAGGAGGTCAGAGAACACGTCTGTCTCTTAGGGCTTCTCAGCCAGTGACCATGGCCCAGGCAGGGGCAGGTTTATTCTCTCTTCAGCTCCTTGACCTGTCTCCTGCATGCCAGACCCCTTGTTCACCTCATGGCACATGCACTTGCTGGACCAGGCTTGTGGGCTCCATCCCTTGCCCTGCAGAGGATTGCAGCGCGCTGCTGGTTGAGAGGAGGAAGATGCTCAGTGAAGACACACACGCAGCTCGGACACTGTTCCTGACCCTGCTGCAGGATCTGGTGGCCTGAACGAGCACACATCTGCTTCAAAGCCAGCATTGCAGAGAGCTGCTGCTGTGTGCGTGACATGGCAATGGCTGAGCTGTGGCCAAGGGCTGTTACATGCAGAGGAATCAGGGTAAGCACAAAGCAGTTGGGGAAAAAGATAAAAAAACAAGAGGTTTTTAAAATTTAAATTAATTTTATTTCTTTTCCTGTTGCGGGGCTGCTTTTCCTTCTCTTCTCACAGGCCCCGCTGCTGCTAACATTGGTTTGTGCTGCATTCTGTAATTAGTTTCTTAGTAGTTTCCCAGCTTTTCTACAGAGACTTCTGCTTCTGAAGGAGTTTCTTTTTTAAGGTTAGTCCTTAAAACGCTCATCTGCACCGAAAAGCAGTGACAAAGCCCAAGGAAAATCTTTGCCATAGGAATGGTATGTATAGGCCAGGTTGCACAGAGCCTTAGGTGACATGGTCTAGTGGAAGGTGTCCCTGTCCATGGCAGGGGGTTGGAGCTGGATGTTCTTATGGTCCTTTCCAACCCAAACCATTCTATGATTCTATGCTACAGACCCATTTGCTGAGCAACACACTGCACTTTCTGATGCACTGAGGAGTGTCCAAACAAGAAGGCCAGGGGCTTTGATTTGACCATATCCTGTCATTGGAGTTTACAGGTTGAACTTATTGTGACTTCGTCTCCTTAAGCAGTTAAATGCTTTAGAAAAGCCTTCCTAATTCCCTCAGGCTGGGGGTACAAGGCTAATTTTATACTGCTTCATTTGGAAATGTCAACTTGTGTGTGCAAGTAATTTACAGCAACTTTGTTTGTGTGTTAGAAACTGAGACCACTTTTTCATGCCAAAAAGGAATCAGTTTGTTTGGAATGTGCAAAGATTGTATGGTACTGAAAAGATTTTTTAATATGTGCATATGAAGTCTATGGTACATTCACGTTTTGAATAATCATAGTCTCATAAAGCCATAGAATGGTTTGGATTGGAAGACACCTGAACTCCTCCAGCTCCAACCCCTGCCACGGGCAGGGACACCTTCCACTAGAGCAGGTTGCTCCAAGCCCCTGTGTCCAAGCTGTCCTTGAAGACCGCCAGGGATGGGGCAGCCACACTGATCTTTTATGTTGCTCTGCCTCAGAAAAGATGCTGTAGTAAAGAAAAAGCTTGTGGGAAGGGCAGCCTGGATGATCAGAGGCAGGGAACAGGTCTTGGGTGGGGAAGGATGCACTCAGAGGTTTTCAAAGCAATGAGTGAGGCAGGGCAGATGAGCAGAGTAGCAAATCAGTCTCTAAGCTTACCATTGGCAGCATGCAGTTAAATGGTCAGAGTCTCGTGGCACATCCACTACTTTTGGAAATTTTTGCCCAGGATGCTGTGGGAGTCAGAGAGTGAGTTTAAAGAGAGGAAAGCCAAGCCTGGTCTCTGGGATCCACTGGTGGCCAGAAACTGGATGGTTCATGTGCAGTCCCGATTTTGGAAGCCCCCAAACTGCTGACTCCTACCTTTGACAGTGTGTCTCGGAAGGTTTATCACATTCCTGCCCAGCTTCACATACTCATACCTAAGTGGAGGCTGCTGGCTGAGTTAGAGACAGGATGAAAGCCCTGCTGATCTCTGCTCTGCTTCAATATGCCAGTTCTTGTATGAAAAAAAGAATGAAAAAACCAGGTTCAGAGGAGCAGCTAAGACCCAGATTCGGAGCTGCTGAAGTGCTGCAGAGACAGGGATTTAGTAAAGCACCATCTCACAGTTTTGTGAGGTTTTTTCCTGGTTGTTTTATTCTGTGCATGTGCACACACGTGTGTGAAAATCCACAATGTATTGGTGCTAACTGCTTAGTTTCCATAGACAGACAGACCACGCAGCTGCTCAGTACAACGTGTGTAAATCACACAGCAAACACAAGTAGCATCAATCATTCCAGATGTTCTGAAACACTGTGAATTGTTTGTATAGAAACAGTCCCAAATAATAGTCTTACTGGCTCTCCTTGTTCATTTTGCTTTGATCTAAAAGGGAGCTTTGCTGTCAGTGTGATGGGAACAGTCACTCGCCTTCCCCAAGCTAGCTCTGAGCTGGAGGGGCCTGGCTATCTCCTCCCAAGGATGTTTCTCATCCTGGGAGGAAATAACCTCCCAGTGTGAGATCCCAGGATCCTGCATCTCACTAATGCAGCATGGTGACGAGTGTCTGCCCCAGCTTTCCAGGCTGCCATCACGTCTGCTGGGGCAGGAGTCGTTTTGGCTGGACCATCAGCAAGGCGCTGTCCCTATGGGACTGCTGTCCTGCATGTGCCAGCCTGGCCTGGAGATCACATCTACCTCTTGACAGGGTTAAAACACTCAGTTTGGCTCATTTCACCAAAGTCAAAGGGATCCTACTGGTGACAGCCTTGATTATAACAAGAAGTGAAGGTTACACGCTGGTAAAGCCAAGCAGCAAACCCAGCTCCAATCCCAGGTCTCTGTCTGGGGGACTCCCTGGCCTCTGCTCCACCACAACCTCCTACCATGTCATCCAGGACAGAACAGGCACGGAGATAACACGTGTCTGTCTGGGCTGGTGGACTCCTTGCATGTGCCCTTGGCTGGGGAAACCACAGAGCTCAAATATGGATACAGATATGTCCTGGGGACACCAGAATTGTTTCCATCCACATCACAGACACCATCTTTAGGATCTTTTTATTGTGCTGCTCTTGGAGTTCCTTACGCTGGGGACTTACTATCAGCCCTTGACCATCTGCAGGTCCACCAACGAAATGCTCTTAAGCTGATTTGAGAACAAATCTCTTTGATGAACAAAAAGAGACCCTCAAGTGCTGATTTCACATCTTCTTGCAAGAGGTAATTGAACTGCTGCCATAAGAACATACTGTGACAGTCTGCAGATTACACACCATGGAAGGTCCTTGGTGTCCTCTCACAGTTTGACATTGGGTTTCCCTCTCCTTACCAGCACACCTTACAACTTGAACCTTTTCACCACTTCACGAAGAACTTACAGTAAGAGTATTTCAGAAATCATTGCTAATTCAATATTTATGGCAACCCTGGAATGCAATTCCAGTTGCACCAAACTAGCACACAGGTGCTTACTCATTTGTGTCATTACACAATTTCTATGGGTTCTTGCTGGAACCCTTATTTTTCATGTTTTCATAGTCCTCTTGTTGTAAAGCTCTGGTTTTGCCCAACAAACAGCTCTGTACTTCACCACTCACCCTGAATTTACTTCCGCTCAATACCTTATTCTCTCCATCAGGAGTGGAGTTGTCCCCATGCCACAGTATGAAGATGTCATGCTGATCTCTCCCAGATTTCTAACCCAGGTCAGCAAATAGAATCCCAGCCTGATTTGGGTTGAAAAGGAACTTAAAGCTCCTCCAGCTCCAACCCCTGCCACGGGCAGGGACCCCTTCCACTAGAGCAGGTTGCTCCAAGCCCCTGTGTCCAACCTGGCCTTGAACACTGCCAGGGATGGGGCAGCTACAGCTTCTCTGGGCACCCTGTGCCAGCGCCTCAGCACCCTCACAGGGAAGAACTTCTGGCTTATAACTAAGCTGAATCTCCCCTGTTTGAGTTTTAACCCATTCCCCCTTGTCTTATCGTGAACATCGTGGTGCTCATGACTCTGACTGGATTGAAAGGTGTGTTAAAATATGCTCACCTACTCTGTCCCTGCAGTGACCTATATGTGTCAGTCCTTTGCAGAGCTCCAGCCTATCATTCCCCAAAGCAAAGACTAAACCAGCATCTGTTGTGTTAAGTACAGCAAGAAAAAACTGTGTTTGTAGCACCAAAACCTAGCTGCCATCCAGGTTTCTCTCCTTTGGCAGTTGGGATGGCGCAGAGACCAGATCAGCGAGATTTAATACAGCCTGTGGCTTCAGCATGATCTATGTAGCTTCTCCTGCAGCCCTTCCCCTGCTCCAGTGGCACATTTACCACAAGCCATCTGTGTGCATCCTGGCATGGACCAAATTCCTGTTAGCTGGATGTGGTGGTGGTTTCCAGGCAGGAGCCACATCTTGGCTCTTTGTTATTGCTTGACCATACAAGTGTTTTATCCGGTGTTGTGGCAAAGGAGCAGTGTCCTCAGTCCCACAGTGTTCCCTGCCAACCCCGGAGCGAGCCGTTCTGTGGCTGATGGGTTCTCAGTCTCTGCTGGGTTTGCATCATGGGTGCAGGAGCTCTGAACACCTCCCTCTGCCCTTGCTCAATCTGGGATAACATTTTTTCACTCCCCCATGCTTTACTGAAGTCATTTACAGGAGATTACCAACACATTTATACGTGCTATATCACCTCCCAAACACTGCTTGCTTTCTGCTGTGCTGGAGCAATACAAAGCATGCACGTCAGCGTGTGGGCTGGGGCTGCTTTCAGGGACTCTGTGGTGGAACAGCCTTATCCCTTCCTCTTGCCCTTGAGCAAAACCCCCTTGGGATGCCTTAAGAATCACCTGCCCAAGTAGCTTCATGCCCCACCTCGGAGTCCCTTACAGAGAGAATGTGGACCCTAGGGATGGTGGGGCAGCCCCTGGCAGCAGGGAGAAGAAGCTCCTGGGAATGCAGCTGAGACCAGGAGTCCCCCCTCCACTAGTGTATTTTGCTATGGAGAAGGAGAAAGCCATACTCCTGGCACTGAACCTTGTCCTTGGATGTGAATGGCTCAGCACAAAGCACAGGCATCACAGCACCCAGCTCACCGTGTGTTGACACAGGGTCCTGGGAAAACAGTATCAATACGAGGCGAATATTAATACTAAGAGGAGGAGGCAGAGCCATTGTTTACCCTGCTTTTGTTAATCAGTTTGTTTCCATTCGTGATCCCAAAATGAAATTAAAAGGCTCTGTTTATATTGCTGAATTATCATCCGCTCCAGCAGGTAAAGCACTTTGGCAGAGAATAACGGAGCCACGGACAGATTTGTGTCAACAATATGTGCATATTTTCCCAGCAAAGGATTTGTTTGAAATGAGCTGGAATCTGATGCCTTTGTGCTTAAATAAAACATCATCCACCAGCCACCCACACTTGCTGCTGGGATGTGGAGACCCTGAAACAAGTTCACCTTTAAAACAGCTGAGTTGAAGGCTTTTCCGTTGCTAGATTCAGAGGTGATTTTCCAGGACCAGAGATGGCCTTGGAGGGTAGCTTGAGGATTCAGGATATGCTTGAAGGAAAAACCCAGTCCTGATGCCAGAGGAAGAGAAGAGAGTGTGCACAGGGCTTCAGTTTGTCCTCAAGAGCCTGTGCTAAACTGTGCTGGAGGGGCAGGGCAGGTACTTCTGTCTCAACAGCAAGAGCTAAATTACCTTCTCTGTTGCCGCAGTGCAACCCAGCACATAATGGGGCCCTTGCACCTGCCTCAGAAGGCTGAAAAAAATCCAATTCTGATCATTTTTGCTCCAGCAGCACTAAATTTATAACCCAGCACAAGGAAGACAAGATCTAAAAACCAATTTAGCATAAAATAGCCTTTGCAACTAAAAATTAATGCTTCGAACTGCCTAAATGAAGCTTGAAAATAGCTTTTTTTCTGCTCCAACCGATGATTCACGTGCCTATTTGCAAACAATTCAAATGCAGTAAATTGAGAGGAAATATAAATCAGGTTCCTAAGTGAAGCTGCATAAATCCAATAAATGATTGATGAGAGAATCCTGTTTTAAGATGCTGCTGTCTGTCTCCAGTGCTGAGGCAGAAAGTATTGGGACCCTCACCTCTTTGGGCCGTGCTGAATGAAGTGGGTTTGCACCGACCTCTGATCTTCTGGCTCAAGGTCAGAAGCTGCCCAAAGAGAGAACTGCAAAATAAGACCAAGGACCTGGCAGGGATCCTTATGGATCCCAGTGGAGGAGGAGGGGAATGGAGTCACTGGCTGTGCTGCAGAGGAGCCAGAGCTTGCAATGCAAACCCTACAAAGGCTCCCCTGGTCCCAGATGAACGTGCCTTGGACCTGGTGCTGCAGTGCATCAAAAGCATGGCTCAATCCAGCCAGGAGCCATGCCTCTGGAGAGGGGCTTTGGACCTGGAGGGACAGGACAAGGGGAATGGCTTTAACCTGCCAGAGGAGAGACTGAGATGAGCTCTTGGGTGGAAGCTCTTCCCTGTGAGGGTGCTGAGGCGCTGGCACAGGGTGCCCGGGGAAGCTGTGGCTGCCTCATCCCTGGCAGTGTTCAAGGCCAGGCTGGACACAGGGGCTTGGAGCAACCTGCTCTAGCGGAAGGTGTCCCTGCCCGTGGCAGGGGTTGGAATGGAGGAGCTTTGAGGTCCCTTCAACACAAACCAGGCTGAGATTCTCTGATCTCAACCTGATTTCAGGGCAAAGGAGCTGATGTGTCTGAGAAAATGCTGTCTCTGCAGTAGGACCATGGTCTTATGGCAGGGCTGGGGCTGGACATGCCCTGGCGAGAAGCTCTTGGTCCCTTTGTGCTCTGTGCTGCTCTCTGCATGTGTGGACATGTGTCCTGCTGGCAGAGGGGAGGTATCAGCTCTGATCTCAGATCACAAAGGCAATGCCAAAGACACCTGGAAGAGTGGCTGCAGTTGATGTGTTCCCAGAGCTGATGACTGTGGCAGATGAATGGAGCACAGAGACCTGAGGATATATCCAGAAATCTACCCAAGAATTACCCAAACCCAGCCAAGGCTCCTGCTTGCGGCAAGCTATGGGCTGCTGGTACAGTGTGGTACCCAAACCTCTGCTTGGAGGTGCAGGGGATAACCCCCTGCGAGACACCAGCTTATGACCTGGTGACTGATGTGAGCACGAAGCCTACAGCGAGTGATGCGCCTGTAACACACCAGCAGCTCAGTTAGTTAGGAAACCCCTAAAGCAAGGGGGAGATATGGGTATCCCATCCGGCTACAGTGCCCTGTCTCCAGCACAGAGCTGGGGCCAGAATACCCCATCCCCTGAAGGGCCAGTTCTTATCCTGCTTACATTGAACAGCTTTGAAGGCATTTGCAGAGTGGGATGTGTCATTTGCTGCTGATGCAGCCCTGAGGGCTGGCAGTCACGAGCTGCTTTTTCCATTAACAGAGCAATGGGTGCATTGGGGAAGGGACAAACCTCAGAGGAGTTGCTCTGCAGCCCTAGTGTGGAGTACAATACTTCCGTGGTGCCACCTTTCCCATCTTTTCTGGGAATGGAGAACCTGAGAAGCAGCAGGCTTCTGGGGACCACGTGGTGCTGGGCTGTGCTCCACATTTCCTGCTTTGAGATGGATCGGCTTGGGCTGTAGCAGAGCAGATTACCCCTGAATAGACCCTGCCTTTCACCTCAGCCATCACCCTTATTCTGCCCCACCATCGAGCTGCCAAAAACGTGAGGGGAGAAGATGGCTTGCTTAGGGAGGCAGCAGTGCGGACAGCAACGTGAAGCTCTGCCTGCCAAGGTGCTGGGAAGAGCCTGAGCAAACACTGCAGCTTGTTCCCTGCTTTCTGTTGGGTTTGGGAGGTTCAACAAACCTTTTTCTGCACCTGACAGGTCAAGACAGCTTCCAGCAGCTCCTGCTTCCAGACAGCTTGACATCAATCAGCATCAGTGGAACAAGGTGGCTTATCTCCGCTCCAGGTTGTCCCTGTTTGGATTTGGCTGTGACACAGTTTTAATGAAAAATTTATTTTGTGAGAAAATGGATTTTCAATCAAACGAGGCATTTCTGCGTAAAATACTGTTTGCGTTGACATTTCCCATTTTTTTTTTCAATGATGCAGCTCCCTTCCTCTCTTCTCCCACCCTCTTCCAAAGAGACAAGCATAAAAATAATTCAGCAGCAGTGTTAATTTTTCAGTGGAAGTGTCTGGTTTGAGTAACAGAGGGCTGAATATTTTTAGAGAAAATCAAATATTTTTCATCAAAACTGAGGAAAAGTCAGTTTTCAGAAATGAAACCAACAACTGTTAATGTAGGGAGGGAATTATAGCTATCTGCAGAGAAAGCAGGTTCTGTAACTGGGCCCACCTGCAGCACAGGAGGGGGATGCTCTGTCCCACCCAGCCCCTGGGCTCTACAGCCCTGACCAAGCACAGCCACAGGGGAAGTGGGAACAACAATGTCAGTGGCCTCAGGTTCCTCCTCTTGCCAAAAGCCGACGATGTCCTTCTCCATGATGGGATTCACTGAGACTACCTCCTGCTCTCAGGCGGCTGTGCCCAGTCCTCCTCTTGATCCCAATGAGCCTGGATCAGGCACCAAATTCACCTACTCTGGTGACAAACAACATGATGGTGCAGGAACAAGGAGGAGGGTGTCTCAGGGGATGCCTGCTGTGTAATGCAGCTGATTTCCACGCGCCCTACATGGGATAGCTGCTGCTGGGGAGATTGCCAGCCCCCGGTGCCCTAGATTCAGATTCCTTCTGCCCTGCTTCTGCCTGACCCATTGACAGGCTGAGGAAGGTTTGGTTTTACAAAAGTTCCATGTGACAGAAGTCTGTTACAAAGGCAAAGGCTTTAGTTCATCAAGCCATGAAGGATAACTTAGTACTTATGTTATCTATCTGTCTATCTACTTAGATGAGCTCTGTGGCAGAAGCTCTTCCCTGTGAGGGTGCTGAGGCGTTGGCACAGGGTGCCCAGAGAAGCTGTGACTGCCCCATCCCTGGCAGTGTTCAAGGCCAGGTTGGACACAGGGGCTTGGAGCAACCTGCTCTAGTGGAAGGTGTCCCTGCCTGTGGCAGGGGTTGGAACTGGAGGAGCTTTACGGTTCCTTCAACCCAAATCATTGTGTGATTCTATGATAGCCCCTGTGTACGCACCAGGCACAGGTGAGCATCCCTCAGCAGAAGACTGCAGGTCCTCCATCCTTTGGGTGTTTGGCTCTGACTCGGGGCCAGCATGGGGGAGACCAGCAGCTCATCTGCAGCCACGAGACAGCAGCAGAGAAGCAAGCAGCAATTTCTGAGATGCAGCAGAAAGTGTCCCACATTCCCACTCACGTGTTTCGGGGGGGCAGAGGCTGTATCTTCCCACACAACCCTTTGCCTTTATTGCAGCTGAGCTTATAGGTAGGAAAAACCTGGGGATCCATAGCTGTCCTTGCTGAAGGTCATATAATCCCAGACTGGTTTGTGTTGGAAGGGACCTTAAAGCTCCTCCAGTTCCAACCCTTGCCATGGGCAGGGACACCTTCCACTAGAGCAGGTTGCTTCAAGCCCCTGTGTCCAACCTGGCCTTGAATAATGCCAGGGATGGGGCAGCCACAGCTTCTCTGGGTACCCTGTGCCAGTCTTATCTGATGTTAACTCATCATGTGTGATCCCTCAACAGCCCTGAGCTGGCTGTTCATTCCCACTCCCTGAGATGGCTCATCTTGGGAGCAAAGGGTGCTGGTGCAGGATTGGGGCTGGGGCTGAGGCCATGGCTTTGTAGATCTGGTGAAGCTGTTGAGGCACTGTGCTCTACCTATTGCATGGGGGATCTGGCTGGTTGCCCTTTAAAGCAGCAGAGCTACCTCCAGAGGGGCCTTGGTGAGGTTCCCCTGCCAGCTGTGGCTGGCAGCTGGCTGGGCATGCGGCCTTGGGAAATTCTTGCTGTTTTCCAGCTCTTGCTCTTTTGCAGGACTAGCAGAATTTCTCAGTGTAGAGACATTTGTCAATTTGCATAATTAAAGCACTGCAAACTCATCCAGATTCACAGATCCCTGCGCTGGCTCCCCTGAGACTCACCACTTCTCTCCCATGAATTATTTATTGGCAGCGCTGTTTCAAATGGGCCCCTTTGTCTGCTGTGTTTGCTCCAGATTTCATCTCTCTGAGGTGGAGACGATGCCGTGGTCCTCTGAGGCAGAGCGTGGGGAAAGGAACAACTCCATTTGCCACAGCCCTTCTTTTTACTCTGCCCATCAGGTGAGAAAAAGGGAACTCCCTTGAAACTACGGAGCTGCCTGTAGAAAGGAAACATGAGCTGAAGGAAATGGCACCTCTGCCCCTGCTTGGGACATCAGGGCTTTGCATGGGACAGGCTGCACAACCCCTCCAGCCCCAAGTGCTGTTCGGAAGCAGAGGGCTTCCCCACCCTGAGCTCTCCTGTGCGCTCTCCTTCTCCTAGTGATAGTACCCGTTCACCTGCTCACCTGCCAGAAACCCCTTTTCCCTAGTTCAGGCGCACAAGAAATTACTGGTTACACAAAGGAGAAAGCCAGAGACACAGAGGAAGGCAGGAGCAAGTGGTATGTACACAGAAACCTCGCTCATATTTGCAGGCTCTCCCTGTTGGAGTAGAGTGTGTGCTTGTAAATCCCACATCAAAGGAATACAAATATTTGTGCTGTGAAAACACTTCCAATGAAGTCCTGGAGCTCTCCTTCTCAATTCCTTTTAGCCTCTTAGGGGCCTGTTTGCTTCTTGGCCTGTGGGAGCCCTGCAGGTAGGCAAACCCCTCACCATGCAAATACTGCAGCTCCTTCCCCATCCCGTGGCTGTGCTGGCTCCCTGCTGGAGACAGGAGCCCAGCCCTGCCCAGCAAAGATGGGCAGAGATGCAGCTGCTCTCCCTGCATCTCCCAGCGATGCCTGCAGAGCAGAGTGGGCCCGAAGCACACATGAAATCAATACAAGTGCTAGGTCAATCAGAGAGGATGCAGGTGTCAGCTGCTGCAGATAGCTTTGATAAACAGCGGTGCAGAATGATGTGAGGATGCAAGATGTGTGCATGGGATGATGCTGGGGCAAGGAGTGGTCTAGAGAGAGAAGAGCTCTGCTTTCCAGTCTGGTGTTTTGCCTTGGACCTGAACCTGGTGAGAAGTTTTGCAGTTGCAAATTCACACAATCACAGGCTGGTTTTGGTTGAAGGGACCTTAAAGCTCCTCCACTTCCAACCCCTGCCATGGGCAGGGACACCTTCCACTGGAGCAGGTTGCTCCAAGTCCCAGCCAAACATCTAAGAACTAAGCCACGTCCTTCTCAAAGAGCCCTTATAACGAGGGTCCCCTCCTTCACTCCTCTACCCAGCAACTTTCTATAGCTCAGCCCTAAAAAGTTGTGATCTGCCGGAACTGCAGATGCCTGCGCAGTTCTTGTCCTCTCCCCACCCATGAATATGAATGTTCAGCAACATGGCTTTTAATAACATAAGCACTTGCTATTCCATCTCCTGGGGCTGTGCCAGCCCCAGGCTGCCATGGGAGGGAAAGGTAGTGGTGGGGCTGAACCGGGCAGGAGATTCAAGGCGCTTCACTCCTGTGGGTGCTTCTGCTGCCCGCTGATTGGTCTGGGGGGAGCTGGTGCTGCTGCTGGTGGTGGGCTTCACTGGGAACACAGCTGAAGGCTTCCCGCTGGGAGACTGGAGCGGTTATTCCGGAGAGCCCCGGCTCTCGCTGTGCTCATCAAAAGGTGTGATCACGCCTGCAGTGGCGAGGCCCGCGCCTGTAATTTCCAGCTCCTATCCCCTTCGTTAAAGCAGATGAGGCGAGAAATGGTACAATGCAGTTGGGGGCTATTGTGAGAAACCTCTGCAAAGGATCCTCGCAGTGTGATGGAAGCCGGAATATTCATCTGGGCTTCTTATGCTTTATTGTTATTTATTTATTTCTTTTTCTAGGGGACTGCTGTTGCTGATGTATTATTTATACAGCAGGAAATTAGACTCTGAGGACTCAAGTACTCTTCAAATAAGCTTCCTAATTCTGTCAATTAAGAATGCACAGGCTGCTGGGTCTCTGGCTTGGGAAGAGCTGCAGAGGAGCAAAAGCTGCCCCTGGTCATTGCTCTGATGCACCATATCGACAGCACGCTACAGACATTGCAGCTAAAGGATCTTGGTCCCCAGATCAAACACGTGAGGTGCTAGGAGCATTATACAGCAGCTCTTGCTGATTTCAACGGGACAATAACTTTCCTTTGCTCTGGCAGGGGAATACTGAAGGCCTGAACATGTGGTCTCTTGTTGTTATCTTCTGTAATGAAATCTGGTGCTTTTCATTGCTATTAACAAATGGGTGCCGAAGCTGGGAGACCGCTGTTGTGAGTTAGGGGTCATTCATTCTCTAATTAATTCAGTCATTCTTCATGTGCTTCCTGGGTAGTTCTAGAGCAAACGAGTTGACATGTAATTAATACATAAAAGAGCATCTCCCCTCCTTTAGCGACTCCCCTTAACCAATGGGCACCTGCAAACGGGTTTGGAAGTCTCCTCCTGCACTGAGGCAAGAGGAGCTGTTCCTGGCCATGTCAGAGGGCACAGGCTGCAGAACAGGGAGGCTCCTGTTCTTGCCTCCCACAGGAAAGGGAATATCGCAGGGCAGAGGAGAGGACGAAGCTGAGTGACTCCACAACGCACCTGGGCACAAGGCCCTAGGCTGCTGGCACCACGCTGGGAAACACTGTTCCCTCTACCTGCAAAATGCTCAGCCCCGACTTGGGGCTGGAAATGTTCCTTCTGTAGCCAGGAAGAAGCAGCGGGAGGGGCGCTGTGGTGTTGAGGTGACGCTTGCCAGCACATTCACAAGGATGTCAGGTGTTTAAAGACATGTCCTCCCCTTAGTGTTGCGATGAGAAAGGTGAGACCTAAGAGGACAACCCCTGTTGTCTATTCTACTGCCCTGCAGGCACCGTGTGCTTGCAGATGAGGGAAGGTTTATGGCTGCAGCGAGGTTTTTCTTTTTTATTTTGCTACATATTTAATGTCCACTGCAAATGCAGATCTCTCCATCTGGAGGAGAAACAAGCGCCTACACTGTCTGCTCTGCATAGACGCGATAACTCACTCTGGAGGACAGGGATGCACCACTGTGCAGCACTTGCACGAGTCCTGATGAAGGACAGGACTGCCACGACAGGCAAACTCCCTCGCTGCTCCGGGTCAGGGATGGAGAGGTGATCCCTCCTCTCCTGCATGCCAAGGACCACTCCAGAAAAGGACCGATTCCTTTGTGTCCTGGGAGCATGGGGCTGGCCCCAGTGCAGGCAAGGATGTCTTTGTCACCCTCCAGCTCTTCCCATCCTCTTGAAATGAGTCTGCAGTGACTGACTTGCACAGCACCTGTGTGGAGTGAGCTGTGAATCCCAGGTCACAGAGAAGCAGAGAAATAATTTCTCTTGCTTTCTGTAACCCTTTCTGCCCTTGGCAATGTACCTCTCTCCCTCTCCTTTGTCACCTAAACAAGCTTTCCCACCCAGCCTTCTGTAACACCTTCCCTTTGTTGAGAACCCTGCTTCTGGGAGCACGGGTTTAATTTTTAACGTGGTTTGTAGTCATGATGGCTGTGGAAAAAGATGAAATAACTCGTCCATTTGGATTCACACAGCAGAACCACAAATCAATGCATCCACAACACAACTGTAAGAAATGTCACATGCTGGTTTAGTGCTAGTGTATCACATGGACTTCTGCATGGGCTGCTGGCTGTGGAAAGTGTCCTTTCCATGTGCCCTTTCACTGTTCTCCATGCAGTCATGCAGCTAGAGCCCGGAACGTGGGCACGTCTCTGTTCAAGCAGCTTCACATGAGAAGCAGAGATGCTGGAGGGTGAGCATGACCCCTGTGCCGTCATCGTTGTAGAACACTGAGGGTCCAGGCTTGGCTTCCCTGGGAGCATGGAGCACCAGCTCCACCATCAGGCAGGGCGACGCAGAGCAGAGCTGAGAATAGCTCTGACCATGAGAGTGCCCACTCTTCATCCATGGGCTCTCACCTGTTTTGGCCTTGGCAATGCCCAACACCTCCCCAGGTGCTTTCCAGGATCTGGCTCTTAATCCCGTGTATCTCTGGCCCTTGCTTTCTCTCTTCCTGCCTGCCATTGGATGCAGCACTCTTGGTCATCTGCATCTCATATCCACAGACTGCCCCTCTGTCTCATCCTCCCATGCTGGCTGTTGAGGTTACAGTGCCTTCAGTGCAGTTTTGCCCTTGTGCTGGTTTCTATCTCTGCTTCTCAGTGATGCACATGGGCCAAGAGCAGCATGTCAACCTTCGGTGGCACAGCCTGGCCCACTGCTGACCCTTGGATACTACATGAAACCAACAAACAAAATAGGGAACAAGACTCAGCTCTGAATCACAAAGGCTTCAACTTGTGTATTGAGTTAGAGGGAGAGAAGCTGCCAGCAGGCACTCACTAGCAGGCTATTTCTGCTTTAGAAAGCTCATGAAATATAAACCACACATGGCAGTAGACTTCTCCCTGTCCTTCATGCTTACGGGGGAAAAAATGCTTTTCTTTTCAGCTCTAGTGAATGCAGGGCTGAGCATCTCCATCTGAAAGCACTGGGTTTGCTATGGAAACTAGTCCTTGTTATGACAGCTCTCCAGTCCTCATCCAGGGAGGAATCGGAGACAAGGCTCCTGGGTTGGAAACAATGAACATGAGAGAAGCACTGAGCCTCTTCTGCACCTCGCTGGGGCAAGTAACTCCCTGCTTGGTTGGCCTTGCTCTCAATCTGGGAGGGCAGTCATGGAGAGAGGCACTCAGCACAGGGAGGGAAGCACATCACAAAGCTCCCCATTCTGCTTATTTCTAAATGTCTCCTTTTCTTCCTTTCTAATCCTATTCTCCATTTGTCTTCTTTTTCAGTCCTGCCAGAAAGGAGTGTATAGAAATACAAGCCACAGTGTTTTAAAGAGACAGCACACTTACGCAACAAGGATATATGTAGTTTAAAGTTTGCTCTCTGTTGGATTATTCCTGCTTTTCTACTTGTCAGGAGACAGAGCTTTGCAGGGACCTGCCCTCTGGCCTCTGGGGATGACTGTGCTCTGCAGTGGGCTGTGGGTGAGGATGAAAAGCAGGACAGTCCTGCAGGGCACTTGCGTCTCATTCTCAGACATCTCTGTCACAGGCATGATGCTCAGAGAGATGCCATGCAACGATCAGCAATGGACGAAGCCACTGGGGGTTTGTCTGCACACATCACTGAGCTGCCTGCCTCTGCTTCCAGGAGTGTCTGTAGCTGAGCAGCTATCTGCAGAGCCAGGAGATAGCAGAGAGGAGGGTCTGTAAAGCAGTAAGGCATCTAGCAGGGCAAAACCCACCACTGTCCGGGTCCACACAAGTTCTCACTGAAGGTCCTTGCAGATGTCACCACAAAAAAAGGCAGAGCAGCCCCGTGTGGATATGTACATCTGCCCTGGCTGTCCAGTGACATTTATTTGACTAAACCTAATCATCTTTGCATTCTTTATAGACAATGGAGTCCAGAGCTTGGTGTTTCTCTTTCTCAACACCTGCACTTCCTCAGCTGAATTGAATCCATAGCCCAGACTGGTTGGATCCCCCCACCGCCCAAAATTAAAATAGTGAAATACAACTGCAAATGTAATTTCATCTCTGAGATTTGTGGTGTGACCCAATCCATGCTTGCATTGGAGCTGGCCCTAAAGAGAGGGAAACAGGATTTCCTAAGATTTATGGCTGCCATGGATCATCTCTAGAACCCTTTCTGGGAGGTCCCTGGCCCCACAGCAACCCTCCAGCCAGTCCCCATTGCTGCTGCAGGCAGGAAAACCTGTCCTGCTCCCGTAGCGGACACCACAGGTCTGCAAATCACTGCACCCCCTTCTGCCTGCCTGCCCTCCCCAGGAGTACTTAAATCAACTCTAAATGAGCTCTTTTAAGGAAATGTAGGCAATCAGTGGTGAATTATTGCAAGGCACAAGGGCTTTCTTAAAAGCAACGAGCACTTATTGGTCATCTGGACTCCAGAAGGCATAGCCCTTTAAATCAAAACCCAGAGGTCAGACTAAGCAAACATCTCTGCCACGCTTCCATGAGCAGACTGCGAGGGCAGGTTGTCAGTACCTTCCTCCCCGCTGTCCTTTCAGACCAGCTTCTTCAATACAATCTCTGTGCATTCTGCTCCCTCTTTTCAAACTTGCTCTTGTGAGCTGTTTTGCAGTCTGAGGACAGGGTGTACTCAGTCTTCGGCAGGTTTTGAGACCTTCTCAAGCTCTTTCCACGCTGCCCTGCTTGAAGCCACAGGGAGGCCAGCTCAAACCAGGAGCTCATGGGAAATGGTACCCTATTGCTCAGGAAAGGGGTGTCACTTACTTCAGGGGGGTGCTGTGATTTGTGAGCCTGTCATTGAGCTTTTCCTCATCCACCGTGTTTGCAAACAGCAGCTACAAACCTCAGCTTTGAATAGAGAAGGGAATTGTCAGAGAGAACATGGGTTGGGACATCTCATTTACCTCTTTTGGGAGGTTTGGGGAGGTAGATGAGTTACAGTTTTTATCTTCTTTGCCAGGAAAAAGAACAGAAGTAGCATTAGGAAGAAAGCTGTGCTGAACTTCTGGATGCAAAAGCTGGAGCTCCAAAACTTTTGCTAAATATCATAAGATCAGTGATGAAAGTTATCAAGACCCACAGTGCGTGAGTGCCCACACATCTCCCTGCCTTTGGCAAGCAGGCTGAGGCTCAGGTGGAGCTCCTGCCCCTTGCTTCTCCTCCACTTGCCTTTCCTAAGCCACTCAAGTGAGGAGGGTGATGGGATCAGAGCAGCCTCCATTTAATGTGAGGACAAGTCATTCATCATCATCCTGATCCACTAATTTCTGTGTTGTGCAGTGTCAGTGAGTGACAGCTCTATCATCTCACTCGGGGAAGTCATCGTGTGGGTCATATTCTGTCAAGGAAACCACAGGTAGTGTTTTGACTTCCTTCTTTGAAGGGAGCTTAAAAGCATCTCAGAGTTCCCTCTTGTTTTGTCTGTAGTATTAGTGTGAAGGGAGTCCTGACAAAATGTCATCCCTCCCCAAAATATCTTACCTGTGGTTCTGGTTTCTGAGTGAGGCCAGGGCGTCTGTGGGTGCAGGAAGTGGAGTAAGGGCTGGAATTCAGCCCAGGGCAGAGGCTGCTGTAGCAGTCATATTGCACAGTTGTGTGGCAGCTCTTTGGAAAACGATGTCCTAGCGGAAAAGGTTGGCAGACCCTCGATGATTTCCCTCTCTGGGGCCTGATGTCTGTTCCCTCAAGCATTTATTAATTGTTTCTCAACATGAAGCCTGCCACATTTGGTGCCTCACCCAGTCACTCTACCAGCACGAGCACCCCCCCCTGCAGCGTCCTGAGCCATACAACCCTGCTTTATAATAGGCAGAGAAGATGTCCCTGCTGTTGAGGGGATGTGTCACGTGCAATCTTAACGTTTCTTAGGTATTCAGTGAAAATGAAAAGTCATGAAGTCAGCTAATCCCATCGGTTTCTTCAGCCTGAGGTGAGGGAGAGTATGTTTCTATGGCACAGTGACATGCAGGGCTATAGCACCCAGGGTGCTGTTGGGTCTTCAAGGCATCCTTGTGCAGGATGCACCTCTGCCCTGCAGCTCTGACTCCAAGTGCAGGCATAAATGAGCTTCTGCCAATCCCACTGGCACCACCTGCAGCTGTGGGGTTGGGATAGCTCTGAAGATCAGGCCAGCAAGGAATGAACTCCGAATAATTCATAGAATCACAGACTGGTTTGGGCTGGAAAGGGCCTTCAGGCTCATCTAGTTCCAACCCAATGCCATGGGCAGGGACACCTTCCACTAGACCAGGATGCTCCAAGCCCCATCCAGCCTGGCCTTCCTGCTTGTGCTTCTGCCATCAGGGTAAAAGAGAGATTTAGGAGCCAAGACTGAATTGGAAAGCCACATGGTCCATGCTGCCTGGCTTCCTGGCTTTTGACAGTTACCCCAAGTGATGTACTATTGCTCAAGGGGTGGTGCTCTGCAGTTTATGTTTCTGGGCCCAGATGCAGCCAGCAGTGCAAGGGTCCTGAGGGAGAAGCAGAGGACAGGGTTGTCAAGCACTAGAACAGGCTTTCCACCCTTTTAAACAATCTTTCAATTTTCCTTGCATCTCTCTCTGATCTGTCCACTAACTCATGTTGTTGAAGGTGGCTAAAAAGTATAATACTCTTTGTATGAAAGAATATCCCATGGGGGGGGGAGGGAGAGGGGCGGGGTTGAAACCAAATGGTCTTTAAGGTTCCTTCCAACCCAAACCATTCAATAATTCTATTCTTCCTCAATGTACGTCTCCATTTTTGCTTAGGTAGGCGGTCCATCAGCATCTGCTTTTGCTGGGAAGTGTTTTGTTTGGCCACCCTCTCTAACTCATTTTGCCCAGAGCCCAGGCTGGAACACCAGTGCTCTGGGTGTGACTGGGATGGCACTGACAGGTTTTTTCCAGGCAGCCTGGATTTCTGGAGCTGATGTAAACTCTTCTTGTAGTCTAAAGTTGTTTTTTCTTTCTAATGTCAGAGTCACTAGAGAGTCCATGCTCTAAAATGTGAGACTATTTGTGCTTTCTTCTGGGGATAATGGGTCAATGACTTCAGCTGAAGTTCAGCTCAGACCATTTCTCTTAAAGGTTGTTCCTTCATGCAAATGTTCCTAACGATCTTAGGCAGAGCTCTGATACCTTTCCTCACCATTGCGTGTTATTTTAGATAGTCCACAGAGACAGGGTGATTGATGGTAAATTTACACTGAGGTCCAGCTGATTATTACAAGCAGGGTGAGCAAAGCGAATGCAGAAGAGCCAGGGGTGATGATGCGCCCCTTTAGAGGTTATGTCACTGGTGCGGAAGGCTGGCTGGGATCTTCTGTTCCACCAAAAAACAAATTAGGTATGTTAAAGTACCACAGATTCTCAATATCTTCCATATCCACCAACGCAGAACTAAATTGAAGCCTTTTGGTCTATCCTTATTATCCTGAGGGTTTCTCCTCTCACATTAGGTAGTGCATAACTAGCTCATATGTTAGAAACACTGATTTCATGCCTCTTGTTTTGCCTTGGTCTCCTTTGCTGAATTGCTTGTGTCTGGATGTGATCTGATCAGTGCTTAACAATCCATATTGAAATGAGTGGTGTGTAGCTGACCACCATTTATTTATAGGTATGTTTATTGTTTTAACTTAGTACCCTACATCATCCATTTATTAGTATTTCAAGGCCGTGCAAGTCTCAGATGCACCAAAGCTTACAAGCATCTTAGCAGAAAGATTATGTGTCCCTTGTTGCAAGTTCTTTTCAACTCTCTCATTTAGATTTTCCTCTTAGTCTCTTGTAAACATCTTTCAGCAATGGGCTTCCCTTGTACTGTTTCAATCCTCAGGAATGGCTGAACTCCCTCCAGTCATGAGGGCTCCCATCCTTCTGGAAGCTGGGGGTCTATTCCTCCCAATGTGCACAAATTATCTTGCCAGCACTGAAGGAATTGCACTAAAGCTTCTATGAAGCTTTAACTTTTTTTGCCATGTTGCCTTGTCTCTGCTCTTCGGTAGCTGTTTTAAGCGATCAGACTTCCACATTTGCCTTGAATATCTCACTCGTTTTTGAAGTTACTCCCTTTAGAAATGGCTTTAAGTACACTTAGTCTCCCTCTTTCTCAAAGAGCTTTGTCTCACAGTTGCTTCCCCACTGGAGTGTGTGTGTCGTGGGGCCTGACTTTCATTGCTGTCATTTCACGGACCACTCGGACTGCAGCTGGTTTAAGTTGGCGGGTTCCTGTGAAGTTCTGACTCGTGTGGAGCCGAGCTGGGATGAGGAACTTTTATCCATCTGTCATGGCCTGGGAGTATCTGTACCTCTAAAAGGTGATGCTTTGATGTCCCTTTTTCTCCGAACATTTTCTCCTAAAAAGAATCCGTTTTGTGGAGCACCGAATGTCCTTCCTTTGCATAAGGATGACAAAACGGAGGCCCATTAGCATTGACCTGTGATCCTGTGCTGGTCAGAATGATGGTTTTACATCTAGATACTCTGTTCCAACTTAATGCAGAAATTGAGCTGGGACTATTTTGTCCAAAGCTTTCTGGTTCTAGTTAACCAGCTTGGGGTTGACCTGGCATGTGTTTGATTCCCTGGCTTTCTGCAGCTCTGTCTTCACATGGGTACCAACCTGACCATGTGGGGTAGCCTGCCATAGCACAGCTCATTTCTGAGGTTCAGATTTGAAATAGAGAGGACAGACAACCTATTTTCCCCTGTGGTCTTCCCATATCTCCTTGCAGATGAGCCTGGCTCTAGTCCCTGGAAGGGCAGTTGCTCCTCCTTCAGCTCAGTTGATTTATGGTGCTACTCTGCTTTCTCCTGTGTTTTTCTGGGATTCTGCAGCCCTTAGGACACACAATTAAGACATTTCAGGCTGTGTACAGAGCTGGTGCCCCAGGTTCACCTCTGGATAATGCTCTTTCTCTCACTACTTCTATAAATTTCTTGGTGTTTTGGTTAAGGAAGAACATAAGAACCTAAGAGCTGTTGTAATGGCGATCAATAATAACAATTGTATTCTTTCTGATAGCCTCCAGGAGCCCTAGGCTAGAACTAAGGTTTGGCAATGCAAGCACAGAGTAAAAATTCACTCCCAAGTAAACCACCTTCCCTTCTCTCATTATCAGCCATCATCTTGCAGCTCTCTGGCAGCTCCTCAGATATGGCTCTTTTGTCTAGAGTCTTCCCCTTCGCACTGATTAGTTGGAAGGCTGATCATTTTCCCCAGAAGCAGCTGCATTTCTCTAGCCTTTATCAATGTGACTTTATTTTTTCCACAGTCCTCCCTGTCATTTATCTCTCCCCACTAGTGCTGAAAGCTTCTCCAGCTCAGTAGGGGCAAATTTAATTAACCTGCTATTTTCTCCCATTCTCATCTAGGTCATTAATGAGAGTGCCTAAAGAGTCTGGGTCTAATAGCGGTCCCAATGGCCTATCACAGCACATGTCCTCCTCTCCATGTATCAACCAGTTAATGTTAAGCTTCAACTGGGATCGTTCAGCCAGTAGTGGTTGTTCCTCCGAACCAGTATGAACTGCTGTTACATGGAATGTGTCAGGATTGAGCTGGTTGATGTTGTGGTGTGTGTTGTCCATCTGCCCACCTTGCCCGGCCAGCTGGAGGGAAAGGTGCAGGTCTCTCCCTCAAGTCAGATACTTAGGGGATACAATGAGTTTTCTCACCACATTGGGCTTATGGGTGAAACGGTTGTACAGCAACAGGCACCACTGAAAGCCTCTCCATACTCAGCTGGCCAAGCAAACGCCTGCATGCTGAGGTCCATCAGCACATGGAGATGGAAGAGTGCACCCTCACGCTGGTAGAGGAACAAGAGAATTTATGTGCCATCAGCTTCGCAGGCAGCTGAGAAGAGTTGAGAACTGCTGCAGCAGTTGCATCTTCAGTGCTGGCAGCCCTTGGGGAGGTTTGACACTGCAAGACCTACCCTTGCCCCAGGAACCGGCCACTGTGGCTGATTCACTCACCCGAGAGTCATAGAACCAGAGAATCAACCAGATGGGAAAAGCCCTTCAAGCTCATCCACTCCAACCTTTATCCCAGCACTGCCAAGGCCACCACTAACCCCTGGCACTGAGGCCTCGGCTACACGGGGTGTGAACACTTGCAGGGACGGTGACTCCAGCACTGCCCTGGGCAGCCTGTTCCAATGCCTGAGCACCCTCTGGGCAAGGAATTGTTCCTCAGCTCCAGCTAAACCTGCCCTGGGGCAGCTTGAGGCCCTTTCCTCTTGTCCCATCCCTAGTTCTTTGGGAGCAGAGACCAGCCCCCTCCTGGCTCCATCCTCCTGTCAGGCAGTTGCAGAGAGCGATAAGGTCCCCCCTGAGCCTTCTCTTCTTCACACTAAACCCCCCAGGTCCCTCAGCCCTTTCTCATCACACTTGTGCTCCAGGCCCTGCACCAGCTCTGGTGCCCTTCTCTGGCCCCGCTCCAGCACCTCAATGTGTCTCTTGTAGTGAGGGGCCCAGAGCTGAACACAGGATTCGAGGTGCAGCCTC
>NW_009917791.1:195768-196025 GCF_000696875.1 Nestor notabilis | reverse complement strand
TTCTTGGCTGCCTGGGCACAAGCTACTCACGTTCAGCCAGAGCGAGGGTGGTGCTGTGCTACGGGAACTGGCCAGAGTCCCAGGGAAGACGAACAGGAGGACATTGAACTTGTTTGATTTCAGTTCAGGCACTGATTTTGAACAAACCCAGCCAGCAGACACTCCCCCCACCCTGTCTCTGGAAACCCCAGAGGGACGTTCCAAATCCAGGATTAGCTGGTTCCCTGATAATAGCCTCTGGGCACCAGCAACTAACA